>NW_024412432.1:5248800-5484151 GCF_014898765.1 Herpailurus yagouaroundi | reverse complement strand
ACAGAGAAGGGAAGAGAAGAGAAGAGAGAGAAGAGAAGAGAAGAGAAGAGAACGGAAGGGGAGGGGAGGGGAGGGGAGGGAAGGGGAGGGGAGACAGAGAAGAGAAGAGAAGAGAAGAGAAGAGAAGAGAAGAGAAGAGAATGGCATTTTAAGATTGATTCCAAGGTCAGTCATGAGAAAAAATAAGTACTATTGACTGAGATGGGGAAGATAAGAAAGTGGGCATCATGAGTTCAGCTTTGGACATGCTTAGTTTGCGATTCTTGCGGGACCCCATCCAGAGCTGCCATATAGATCGTGAGGCACTGCATGGATCTAGGGGCTGCTGCTAACAGCACACAGTTCAGTATTGTCAAGGGCAGCCCTCGAAGGTGGTCCTTAATCTCTGGTCTCTACCTCCGGGTTCCCAAAATTCCATGATCCTAACTGGCCATTTTTGAAAAGTAATTTTCTCTAGAATTCCTTTGAGGAAGGTCATGCTTTTAGCTTGTGACTTTGATGTCAGGTGTTAATGGTACCCAGACTGTGAGGGAGACATAAAAAACAAAATCAAAGGGAAAGGTTTCTGTCCCCTTGGGACATCCTTAAGTTCTTATTTCAAGAAAGAAAAGGGTCGGAGGTGATATGTGTTAATGTTTCTCAATTCTCAATAGGTCTTTAAAATTCTATCGACAATTTGGTAACAAGGAGAGACTTTCTCACATCTTTTGGCACATTTCAGAAGGTGGTGATCAACCAAGGCTTCTCAGAAGTCAAGAGACACTTATTTTTTGAGACACTTGCTGTACTGAGAGTAAGACAATGCCAAATCAGAAATACAAAAGTTGTAGTATGTTTTAAATGTTTACACTGAAGAATCTAATGCCCTTAACAAACACATAATGCCATATGAATGAGCCATTGAGAAGGGTATCCAGAGACTTATAAGCAGTACTGTGTCATAGTTCTGTATAGGTAGTGTGGGTGGTCTGGTAACAAGTATAAAAATCTAATTTAAAAAAAACCCTTAAAAACACTTTTGCACAATATATAGTGAACACATGCCAGAGTTTTGTTTGACTTATTAATGGGAAAAGAGAAGGATGACATTACCAGTTCGTAAGGAAAATATGAAAACGTGGGATTTTTGTGGTCAATGGGAGATACAGGAATGTTAAAATAAGATTACTAAATTAAATACTAACTGATGGGGTTTTGGAGTGGTAGGGGTCTGGAACTGACAGCCAAGAAAGAAAAAGGACATCTTTGGTGCAAAAAGGTGGTTTTATTGAAGCACAGGGACAGGACCCAGGGTCAGAAAGAGCTGTGCTGGGGTTTGTGAAAAGTGACTGATTATATACCTTGGAGTTGATGGAGGTAAAGGCAAAGTGAGGTCTTCAGAAGGACTTTCATATGCTAAAGAAGACTCCTAAGATACCTGAGGTGTAGCTATTGTCAAGCTAAGGTTGTTTTCCCTCTGGTAAGGCATTAACATTGAGACAGGAAGGGGTTCCTGGAGAAACTTTACATTCCTTATTTGCCTCAAGTATTTGTCAGTGGGCTGCAGTTATAAGGAAATTTAATTTTACCTGCCATTTCTTTCTTGCCTTTGTTCCCCACATCACTATGGAGGGGAGGGTGCTGTTGGGGCTCCAGGAAACCGAGTCTATGGGTTTCCGGAGGTTAGGCTATTGATAAGATTGCCTTTTTATTATCATTTACTAAGACATTTGTAAACTGATAGAGACTCCTGTCCTGGATGACTGTGATCTCTATCTGTTAACCATTTGTTCTTCCCTTTCCTTTGTTCTTGGGCAGCCAGGAGTGCCTGAGGAAAGTCACACACATCCCACCTGGGGGAGTGGGGGGGGGGGCGGCAGAGTTATGGGGTGTCAACTTGCTTTATGCTCCCTCATCACTAACTGGTGAATGTATTCCCACCGCAATGAAACTGTAACCTTTGGCTATCTTGCTTGAAAGTCAGAAAAGAAATTCATTACACCTCAGTTTCACAGAACTGCAAATGTCTGGACCTAAATCACCTGTGCAAACCATGTTACCCCCCCCCCCTCACCCCCGCCCCAGAGATGAAGGAGGTGACACTGAACAGGGCCAAGCCATTCTTTTGCCGTGTTTCTGAGACGTGGATCATTTTTTCGAGCAGGATACAAGTTGGAAGCTGTGTGATGGACATCTGCTTTCAGTCTTATCACTCTGCTTCCGTGACAGGTTGTCCTTTGCGCCTGGGAGGCCCGGGCAAATAACCCACCTGCCCCTCTCCCCGCCGGCAGCATCCCAAGGTCTGACATTCACCTCCACCAAGAGCAATCAGTTGGATCAAACTCCAAATCGGAAACTATTCTTGCACGATGGATGGTTGTTTCCTAGCAAACCGAAGGCTCAGAAGGCAGATTTTTCACATTGAAAGGCACCGCTGTGGCCTCCCACTTAGACACAAGGATCTATCCGAGAAAGCTATTGAGGAGGTGAGAAGGGGCATCACAGAGTGAAGGGTAGCTTCTGTTGGCTCAGCGCTTGAGTCATGAAATTCAGTAAGGAGAAGCAGGGACAGATAGAGATCTTTACATAAGAGAAGAGATTGTCCCATAGTATTATTTTTGGAAGCTAAAATTCTATGATTATCACGCAAACACACCCATCTAGTACTAAAGTCTCCACCGTGAATTAGTATTCTATTATATATACTATATATATAATGGTATTCTAGTATACTATCAGGGGCTCATTCGGGAGTGCACTTTCATGTTTGAAATTTCCATGTAATAATCATTTTAAGGAGTTCCATTAAATCCGCAAAACTTATGCTAGCACGGTTTTCATAACTTTTGAAACCCATTCTAAATTCACTTTGAAAATACATTTCGGGAAAACTACAGGGAAAGTTACAAATGAGATGTTGAAAATATATAAATATTCACCCTCAAATCAGTGACTGGTCTTTTCTTCTAAAAAAAAATTTTTCAGGGGCGCCTGGGTGTCTCAGTCGGTTAAGCGGCCTACTTCGGCTCAGGTCATGATCTCGCGGTCTGTGAGTTCCAGCCCCGCGTCGGGCTCTGTGCTGACAGCTCGGAGCCTGGAGCCTATTTCAGATTCTGTGTCTCCCTCTCTCTTTGGCCCTCCCCTGTTCATGCTCTGTCTCTCTCTGTCTCAAAAATAAAATAAACGTTAAAAAAAAATTAACAAAAAAAAATTTTTTAATGTTTATTTATTTTTCAGAGAGAGAGAGAGAAAGAGAGACAGAGTGAGAGTGGGGGAGGGGCAGAGAGAGGGGGAGTCTGAAGCAGGCTCCAAGCTCTGCTGAGCAGTCAGCCCAGAGCCCAGTGCAGGACTTGAACTCATGAACCATGAGATCATGGCCTGAGCTGAAGTTGGACGCTTAACCGACTGAGCCACTCAGGTGCCCCAAGGTGTCAGCGGTCTTTTCTAATTCAGCATCGATCCTGACAGCCTTCCAGAGGATTCATAAACTGATGCGTCTCCACAGTCCTGTGCAGATATTATAGATATTATTTTGAGCTGTAGTTTAGCCACACACACACACACAAAAGCCAAAACAAACAAAAAGACAGGGTCTAGAAGAAATGAGATCTGTTACATACATATTCTGCGGAGGGTCACTGAAGGCGACCTTAACGGCCTTGTCAAAAGGACTCGGCAGCCCCACCCGGGAGAGCTGGAACACTCGGGTGGTATTTGCAATTGGACCAGGTTCCGTGTTTCAATTAAATTCCTACTTGGCTGCTCTTTAAGAGAATCCCGGGATTTTAATGAAGTACTCGTTGAATCGTAACTACACGTGTGCCTCTGCGTTTCCGCTTCCCCTTCACTCTTCCTCAAAACGCACCCTCCTTTTGTCTTATCATTCTTCGTATCTCCAGCACGCATCCCTGTGAATGGCGTATCCATGCAAGACACTCAAGAAATGCTTATTACTGAACAGACGCCAGTTAAGCGGCACTGCTTCTCGGGGAAGAAGGTCACTGTCACGTGCTTTCTACCCAAGGACCCCAGGATGTCATGAGGCCAGTCAATGTCCTGGGAAATTGGGCTGTCACTGCTTTCCCCCCACACAAAAAACCAGGAAAAATACGTGCAGGTGATTCTATGGAAAATGCCTATTACTGCCTGTAGTAGGCTGAATAATAAACGCCAAAGGTAGCCAGGTCCTAATCCCTGATACCAGTAACCATTATCTTTTTGGGGGAGAAGGGTCTTTGCAGGTATGATTAAATTAAAGGCTTTGAGATGAGGAGATTATCCTGGATTATCTCTTGGGCCCCAAATACAATCATAACTTTCCTTAGAAAAGCAGAGGGGGCTTTGACACACATGGAGGAGAAGGCCATGTGACGATGGAGAAATTTGAAGATGTTGGCCCGGAAAATTGGGATGATGGGCGCTTGGGCCAAGGATTACCACCACCAGCCTTTCCATCACCAGACCCAGAAGAGACAAAGGATGGATTCCCTCCTTCTCTCCAGAAGGAGCATGGTCTGCCCACACCTTGATTTCAACCCAATGCTACTAATTTTGGACTGTGGCTTCTAGAACTGTGAGGAAGTAAATTTCCTTGGTTTTAAGACACCAAGTTTGTGGTAATTTGTTATAGCAGCAACAGGAAATGAACCTACTACCTATCTTGGCCCTTCTCCCAGCTGGCTGCTGCATCTCTGTCACCTATTTCTCTATCATTTTGGAAGCCCCCAAAAGCATGGTAAGAAGGTCACTAGATCTACTATCAGAAGCCCTGGTCTCATCTGCCCACGCCTCATGCAAGAGCTGTGTTCACTCAGCCACTTGTATAAGGTTCCTAAATTGCATCTGGCCTGAGGACAGAGAAACAAACAAGAGCCACGATCCCCTACAAGGGGCTCAGTTTAGGTGGTAAGACAGGTAAGCAAAGGGCAGGACTGTAGGGGATCCCACAGGTGCTTCTAAGTCCTTCACCCAGGGTGAGAGGGAAGGAAGGAGATTGGCAGGGAGAACTGTCCAGAAAAGGTGATGAAATATGAATCCAGTAGTAATATTCAGAATAATAATGGCTGTCATTATCAAGGCTATCCACCAGCCACTGCATCAGGACCGCCAGCACAGGCGGGCTCACGCAGAGCGCCACGTAAATGTGCAGCCCGAGTTAGGTGAGGCAGCAGCCTTCCATGTGCTGTCCACGGAGGAGCTCACTGAACTGTCACAGTGACGAGGGAGGTGCTTTTTTTACCCAGGTTTTCCTAACCAAGAAACCAAAGCACAGAATGGGTGCATGACTTACTCCAGCGCTTCTGGTTAGTAAAGGGTAGGGTGGAGGTGCTCATAAAATGAAGCCCAGGCCTCACCCAGAGCCCTTGCTCCTAACCATTCTCTGGCTGGATGTTACTGCTGTCGGCCAGGAACTGAATAACTCAGAGTGCAAAAACAGAACGCGCTCTATTTGTCTGCGATAAAACTATAAGTAGCTCCAAATCCCTATTTCTGCTAATGGCAAAAAAGGAAACATAACCTTGACATTCACTTCTGGATTAGATGCGGTAACTTTTAGGTCTACCGAGTCCCCTTCAGGTGAATCCCCAGTCAGTTCAGAATCCTCCCCCTCTCTCTTTTCTCCCAGGGTGACATCTGCCTGTCCAGACTCCTTATTTAGCACAGAAGCTTCTGCTAGAAGTTTGTAGCATCCAGACGGGGGACTGTGTCTGGTGCTCACTGACCCCACCCCCCACATGTCCTGGATCCCAGTTCAGCACTCCAGCATCTTCAGAAGTAACGGGGTGCCTCTGTGGCCTCAAACATCCGGTCCTTGTGCACCTCCTCCTCCTTCCTATACCTATCAAGGCCCTCAGCAACTTCCAAACCCCTCTTGTCTCTGGGACAGTCCCAAAGTCAAGGGAGGCCATCTCTCTGAGCCACCATTGCTACTCCAGGGTCCAGGGTTTGAGGCTGACTAAATGGTGTGTATCATTTGTGAGTTTTTTGGGTTTTGTTTTTTGGGTTTTTTTTTTTTTTTTGTATTTTTTTTTTTTTTTTGCAGTGGGGAGGGGGGCATTCTTATATGTCTTAAAAGCTAAAATTCATTTGGCATATACCAACACATATCTCAAACACACCTTAACCACAAAAGGGTGCTTTACTCTTCAAACTCTACTTTTCAGCAGGGCAATGATAGCCCTACGGTGAGGTTATTCATCACACATGTGTAACATGTGTACAAAGGGGCTTAGGTGGACAGTTACTGAATACCTACAAGTCATGGTCTGAATATATATCATCACAGGGAGGCAAACTGAGGGAGGGGGCAGATACAGAAACTCCTCCAGGATGTTATCTGGTCTTGTTTTAATTATGTTAACACTTTCTCTGCTAACTCTTTGGATGCTTTCCAGCATGCCTCGGGGAAAGCCAGTGACCGAAGTCGCTCCAAGTTCACATGGCTCCAGATCTGAACTTGCTGAAACCTAATTGTCAAATGGATGTGCAGATTCACAGCTGTAGAGGCTCTGGTTGCACACCTCTTGCCCACTCCTATGATCTTCCTTTTTTTCTTTCCCCCCAGTTTTACAATTGGGTTCTGGCGACTAAGTTTTCACTATAAACAGTGCACATTGAGTGCAGAAGTAAGGAGAGTGGGTATGTGATAATTGGAACCAACATCCTACCTCCTCACTGAAAACCTCAGAGGATGTAAAGCAATCACAGTGACAGAAAAGCTGGGAAAGCGGAGATTTCATTTACTAATGTTAGTGCTTTAATGGTGCTATGGACCGAACGTTCAAAATTCATATGTTGAAGTCTGATTGCATCTGGAGGTGGGGTCTTTGGGAGGTCATTAGACCTGAGGGAAGATCTTTCATGAATGGGATCAGTGCCTTTATGGGAGACACGAGAGAAATGATCTCTTTCTTTGCCACATGAGGACGCAGCAAGAAAATGGCCATCTGCAAACCAGGAAGTGAGTCCTCACCAGTCACTGAATCTGCTGGCACCTTGATCTTGAAATTCCCAGCCTCGAGAGCTGTGAAAAATAAATTGCTATTGTTTAAGCTACTCCATCTGTGGTTTTGTTGTAACAGCCCGAACGGACTCAGGCAAGGGCTGATCATGCCTACAGGGCTTAAAGACTTGTCAACCCTAGCATAATCTCCCTTGGTCCTTAAGAAAGAAGAACTTGAAGGAAATTACCAATAAAAGGATTATAGGGTCCTTTGATACATGCTATGCAAGAGGCTTAAGAAAGTGGGGTACGTCTTGGGGTGCCTAGTTGGCTCAGTTGGTTAAGCATCCGACTTCAGCTCAGGTCATGATCTCATGGTTCATGGGTTCAAGCCCCATGTCGGGCTCTGTGTTGACAGCTCAGAGCCTGGAGCCTGCTTCGGATTCTGTGTCTCCCTCTCTCCCTCTGCCTGCCCCCTGCTCGCTCTCTGTCTCTCTCTCAAAAATAAATAAATAAATAAATATTTTTTTTTTAAAAAAGAAAGTGGGGTACCTCTTGTTTAGCAGTTTGGTTCCTTAAGCAGGATTTCATATCCTCGTCACGTTCTGCTTCTAAACATGAGGACTTTATTTCACTTCTTTGGAAACTTTGGTGGTTGAGGAAGAGGGGTAGTCACTTAACGCCAACCTTCACCCAAGCCCAAGGTCTAAAAAATGTCAGCTGCAGTCACTTAAAAGCTGAAAGTTGAACCTGACTAGCTGGCTGCCATTCTTTTATTTTTCTTCCTATCAGCTCTTAGTTATCAGCAAAAACGAAGAAGATCAATAAGAAAAAGAAAAGAAACCTCCACGGTGCGGTGAACTCAAAGCTTTTTTTTTTTTTTTTTAAGAAACGCAATCAGTAGGTATCATTTTGTGCCCTCTGAGCAGAGCCAGCACAGAGGGCCCTGATGGAGGGAGAAAACCATTAAGAGACTAAGCATAATTAACCATTAGAATTCATTAGTGACTATCAGGGTGTTTAGCTACTTCTGCAGATTTAAAATTAGGCTGAATTTCTAGAAATAGACACACAGGGGAAGTTTCTGCTGGTAAAGCAGTTACGGACGTCTGAAAACCTCCCTTTGCCTACGGGATGGTCTTTAGGTTCTGGTATGTTCTCCACAGACCTTGATCTCTCCACCATTGGGAGGGACCTGATTGTAGTCTCCATGACTAGTCCCGCCGTCTGGAGAAAGGAGCTTGGAAAGTAGGAGATTGCTGACATTCAGGACTTCGTGTGTTTATTTGCCTATTTGTGCATTTAGCAAATACTGACTGAGTACCTAATATGTGCCAGGCACTTTTGTAGATGCTGGAAACAGAGATGTAGACAAGATGAACAAAACTTGCTGCTTTCAGGGGGCGCCTGGGTGGCTCAGTTCGTTAAGCGTCCGACTTCGGCTCAGGTCGTGATCTTGTGGTTCGTGGGTTTAAGCCCCATGCCAGGCTCTGTGCTGACAGCTCAGAGCCTGGAGCCTGCTCCAGAATCTTTGTCTCCCTCCCTTTCTGCCCCTCCCCTGCTCGTGCTCGTGCTCTGTCTCTCTCTGTCTCTCAAAAATAAATACACGTTAAAAAAAAAAATTAAAATCTTGCTGCTCTTGGGAGCTCATATTCAAAAGCAGGCGTAGGCAAACTTTCTTCTGTGAAGAGCCAGATAGTGCATATTGTAGGCTTCACAGGCCTTGTGATCTCTGTTTCAACTACTGTTGTCAGAACAAAGAAGCAGACGTAGACAATATGCAAGTAAGTGATTGGGTGTGGCTGCGTTTCAATATAACTTTATTTACAAAGATAGGCAGTGGCTTGGATTGGTCCATGGGCCATAGTCTGCTGACCCCTCCTCCAGAGATTCATGATGAAGTTTAGCTTCCCATTGGGTTTTTCTTTTCCATTTTCAGTTTTAGGAGACTACTACACACCCGATTCACTTTTTCAGACTCCTTCATCCTGTTTTCCAAGCCAACAGTTCTGCCTATTAGAATATAGAATATAGCAGGGCTCTGCTCCCTGGTGTCAGAGTTCATTGGTGCCCCCCGCCCCCCACTGGCAGTGTAGATATACAATTACCCACAATGGAAGGCACCAGGTGAATCCACTCATGTGTGATTAGCTGCTGGGTTCGCTGTCATTGGCCCCTGTCCACCTGTCTGGACTTTGTGTGTCCGAGTCTATGTAGATCCCCCCAGTGTCAGAGGAAGTATTAGACCATCCCTTTCTATCTGTTGCCTTTTGTCTACCAGTCCGGACTTTCTCCTGAGACCTCAGATCATCAAGTGACCACTTAGCCCACTAAGTGTCTGCTCCACTAGGTGAGAAGTTCTAATTTCTGGATCAGGCGTAGACCTCATCTGTCCAATCTACTGCACTGCAAGAAACCAGAAAAAACTCAGCCATTTCCCCAAAGCCTATCAATCACTTTGATTCACTTGGTTTTCATATTGGTTGATAAGTTGCTTTTTAGTGGATGAGGAGAAGCATAGAGAGAAGTATGTGCCCACAGATGCTTGTCTGCGGTGGTAGGTGGAGCATGATGGGAGAAAGTAGTAGTGGGCCTGTAAAAACGTAACATACGTGCAACAAGTGGAGAACATTTTATGATCTGTGGTGCCAGGTTTCCATTTGGGGACAAAGCTGTCTTTGTTGGAAAAATTCTGTACTAATGGTGTCCTGTGTTACATTTTGTGTTGAAGGTGACCCACGCTCCTTTTTCTGCTAGACGAAACTTCAGCAGGTGGGGGTGTGCTACTTGTCTTAACAGAGGGCGAAAAATTGCAAGCCAATCCGGTGGGGGGGATGAGAAGCAGAGATAGAGGGTTAGGGTGAAGAGAAGGATGGTGATGCCATCATGACAGAAAGTTTTACCCCAAAATGTCTTCAGTAAACTCCATTAGATGCACAAAGATTTGGCTTAGGGATTTCTGTTGTGATTGTGGGTAATGACAGTGGAGAAGGATCTGTGTTTCCACTGGGGTTCATACGAGGCATCCCACAGAAAATGGTGAATAAGTTGGAGTGGAAGAGGCTGAGAAAACAGGAGAACTAAAGACTTCCAGGAATTCTCAAAAATGTTAGGGTTCTCACTGCCCAATCCCCCCTAGATCTCAAGGGCAAAGAGGCTCAGAATTGATATCTCCGTGTTGCATAGAAAAATCCAAAATAAAGTTGCACATACCTTAGAAGATATCCTAATTAAGCCAGTGCCAGAACTATTGTGAAATAAGCAAAGTAATCCTTGGGTTTTCTAATGTTCTCTTCCTGTACATTTGGCTCTCTACACCAACCTTCTCTCTCTACCCCAACCAGCATTCCAGATTGATCACAATGTCCCATTCCCGTCATTCCATCATAGTGAAGCCTACTGTGGGAATAGCTTATGAATTTGTTTGTGTCCAAGTATAAAAGCCTGCAATGTTAAGACTACTTCTCAGGAATGTGAACCAGAGCCTTGAGATAAAGGCATGGTGTGCTTACAATGAAGTTTAATGGATCGACCAATGTGCAGAAGGGCAGAAGGCATTCTACGAAGAGGCCCATGTAAGTGTCTTTAAAAACACATTAAGGCAGAAAAGTTTAAGTTGGAGCCCTTCCACATAACTTATGGCAAAATATATTTTAAACAAATTGAAGAATGATGTCCTTAATCATGGAAATGTTGCATGAACTTTTTACATTGCAAAATATTAAATGATAAAACCAAGGGAATACAACACAGTGAAAAAAGTGATTTGCAACACATAGTGACAGTCAAAGGACTTAATTGTATTAGTGATTTTTTTTAATTGTTCATTCATTTAACACATACTTATTATCCGTCTACTACATATCAGGTACAGCTCGAGGCTTTCCTCTGGGGATACACAGTGGGCAAATGAGACAGATAAAGTCCCTGTATTCTGGGGGTGTGTGTAATGAGGTGTGGGAGGTGTTAAAAAGGGAAACTCTAACATCTCAATGAACAAAAGCATGAACTGGCAGATCCTATAAAAATAAATATAAAAGATGACAGTTTATACAATGGTATTCAATGATGTACAATGGAATGTCATTTTCACCCACCAAATTGGTAATGATAGGCTTAATGTTAAGGAAGATGTTAGGGAAAAAGGTCTCCTATTCCTTGTTGGTGAGAACATGCATCAGTGCAACTTTTCTGGGGGGTGGGGGGCTGTTTGTCAGAACGTATAAAAATCTCAAATTCACTTGCCCTTTACCTTGGCAATTCCACAGCCAGGAAGTCACGCTCCAATTACATTCACTCTTTGTACAAAGGAGTTGTAAAAGGATTTTAAATTTAGAATTGTTTACAATAGACAAACACTAGAGACAACTCTTTTTTCTTTTTTTAATAAGCGATCAGTTCGTTCAGATGGGTTAGATTCCATCAAAGGAATACAATGCTGTGATTAAAAAGGAGCCAGATTTGTATTTGTTGATGTGGAAGGAACTTCTCATTATATTACTAAGTGAAAAAAAAGGGGGGCGGCAAGACAGCAAGAGCCTGAATAATGTTGTCAACTTGTTTCCACTTGTATAAAGTAAAAGGTCACACACACACAAGGATACACAAGAAACTCTCAATAGCAGTCATTTTGAATTGGGAGTCTAGGGTAGAAGGAAGACTCTTCTCATTGTATAACTTCTTTCAAAAAACTCACATGTACATGTTAGTCTTTCAGTTGGAAAATATGGTTCATTAAAAAACACCCCCTGACGGGGCACTGGGGTGGCTCAATCGGTTAAGGGTTCGACTCTTTGTTTCAGCTCAGGTCATGATCAGACGGTTCATGAGTTCAAGCCCCATGTCGGGCTCTATGCTAGTAGTGCAGATCCTACTTGGGATTCTCATTCTCCCTCTCTCTGTGCCCCTCTCCTGCTTGTGTGCTCTTTCTCTCCCTCTCAAAATAAATAAACATTAAAAATAAAATTTAAAAAAACCCACCCTGAGTATGTTGAGTACTTAAAGGCTAATTGTGAACACTAGAGTGACTTCTGAGTTCCCATGAGGGTGAGGCTGGGACATAGATTCCCATAGAGGGGAATCAACCTCAGAGAGGGGGGTCTGGTCCCTCCTGGGCTTTTACCGAAGCTGCACCCAGGGCCCTGAAGGCCATTCTGTAAGTGAAAAAAACTCTCAATGCAATACTCCTCTGAGTCATCTAGATGGCCAGAAGACTATGCCAGGGTCAGCAAACTTCTTCCATAAAGGGCCAGAAAGTAAATGTTTTAGGCTGACTGTTGCTCTCTGGCCTCTGCTGTCCACCAGCAGACAGCAATGTGCCAGCCACCCCACAGCAAGGCAGTGGGTTTGTGACTCCCCTCCCATCTGCAGATGAGCAGTCTGTCCCGGCCCCCAAGACTGATGCCTCTGCTCCTCCCACCAGCTACATTCCAGGTACAGGAAGTGGAATCTTTTCTTTTTAAGTTTATTAATTTATTTTGAGAGAGAGAGAGAGAGACAAAGAGAGCAAGTGAGGGAGGGCCAAAGAGAAAACGAGAGAGAGAGAGAATCCCAAGCAGGCTCTGTGTAGGTAGCGTGGAGCCTGATGTGGGGCTTGAAGTCACGAACCGTGAGATCACGACCTGAGCCAAAATCAAGAGTCGGACACTCAACTGACTGAGCCATTCAGGTTCCTCAGAAGTGGAATCTTAAGTCAGGGTCTGAGTTCTCAATCTTCTTGTGAAAGTGCCTCCCAGCCCCTCTGTCTCCCATCTCTCACTTCACCCAGCCCACTCCCACAGACAGGCTCTGTCTGCCTTTGGGGTAAGGTCTCCCCTCTTTGTCACTTATAAGAGGGAGACAGAACTGACTTCATTCCTCACTCTGAGAAGTAGCTTCAGGCTCTCTTTTCCTTTCCTTATGGACCCTCCAGAACTTTCCGTCTGCTGGGAAGGTCAACCAAAATCTCCCAGTCCTGGCTCCAGCCTGAGCAGACCTTCCTTGTGTGCATCTGGCTTCCAGTAGGTGAGTTTTCATGTGAGTTCTAGAAGTACTGTTCTTAAAGCAGCACTGACTACATATGTCCTATTTGCTTTGAAAGAGAAATGAGTGCACACGGACACTTTATGGAAGAATTGTCTGATGATGACAGACAGATACCAGGAAAGACATTTTTAAAAAATATGGCAGTGGCACTGGATCAGGGGAGGAAGGGTTTTAGTGTCAGCCTCTGGCACAAAAAGACGGGAGACTTCGAAGTCTGATAGATGAGCATGTTGTCATTGTGGCAAAAGATGACAGGAAATAGAGAGGGGGGTTCACTTATTTTACCTGGGTTGCATGAGGGCTGCTTCAGAGTAGAGCGGCCTCCTAGGTACTCTTGGTTCCGGGCAGGTCTGCCGAGGGAAATGAGATGCGGTTGGTGGTGGAGGCTGTAGGAACCACGACACACATGTGGCTGTGTGTCTGGGCCAGCTCCCTGTCTGGGACTGGGGCCGGTGCTAGCCGCAGCTGTAGGAAGAGCCATGAAATCCTTAGGAGCTGTGTGGCTTTGTGGCCTGCAACCATCACCAAGCACCGAAGAGTTTGGTTCTCAGTGAGCTCCACTGCAGGTTTAGGCAAGTGACACGCGCATTTCCTCATCTGTCAAGTGAGGGGGTTGAGCAGCGCTGACGTCCGGATGGCTTCTTCATCTCAAATTTTCTGCAAGTCTCTGACACTGATAGAGACTTTCCAACTCCAGGCCTAGGTGCTTCTTCATACTAATGTCTTCTCTTGGTTGCATCTTCTTCTTACTCTGTCAACTCGCCATCTTTGGTTGTCTTTCTCTGGCAGCTCACGTGGAAAGAAAGTCAATCTGCCAGAGTCATTTTATACAATCTTTTTATTTATTTAACACAAAGTTGAAGGTCTGCTGTGTGCCAAGCCTAGTGCTAGACCCAAGGGACTCAGCAACCGATGAATTAGTCACAGACCTTTTCCTCATGTTGCCCACAGTCTAGCCTGAATCAGACAGGCAAACAATCATAAGATCCATACCATAAAAGGGAGGTAGAGGATGCCATGGAGAAGCTGGGAGTCTCCTATACCAAGGAAAGACTTTGGGAAGCAGAGCTGGGGATGTGTCAGGCAAAGGGGAGAAGCACCTACAAAGACCCAGAGGCAGAGGAGAGAATGGCACATTCTAGAAAACAAAAGAAGTTCCAATGGTGAGGGGAATATGGTCGCAGGTGAGGTAGGAGAGGTGACCTGGATCATCCAGAATGACAAGCAATAGCCTATTGAAATGTTTTGAGGAGTTGAATTTTAGGAAGTTAGTCTGGGATGCCATGCTAAGATCAACCTGTAAGGAAGGAAGGTTGGAAGTGGGGAGTTATGTTGGGTATGCTGCACCAGTTACTCAGGTAAGGGAGATACGATGAGCTTAGCAGGGTGTTGCAGGAGGGATGGTGAGAAAAGCTGGAGAGATGTACGTTTGAAACTTAGAATCCATAAGAGGTGGTCATAGATTGGCCATGGCAGGGTGTGAGGTAGGAGGTATTGAGGGTGAGGCCCAAGTTTCTGGTTCTGGGTGGGTGGCAGTTTGTGGAGGTAAGACTAATAGGTAGAGGGGTAGACACAGGGCTAGGGAGGAGGCGATGATGAGTTTGGTTTTGAACATGTTGACTTTGAAGTTCTTGGGGACATCACTGTGATATGTCCATTTGAGTCTGCAGCTCAGGAGAAAGCTCTGGCCCATAGACATAAAATGGAACTCATGTTAGTAGAGGTCAAGGCAGGAGCTGGCAATACTGGGTCAGAGTGTGTAGTGACAGTATACGCAGGTCTAGGTGACCCCATGTGGAACACCAGCATTTAAGGGGATGGGGTCAGGGCAGAGAAAGAGAACCTTCCAAATGACATCAGTGTGAGTGACCAGGAGGGAAATGAGGGATGGGTGGGGTCCTCCCTCCAGGGGGAGCATGACCAGTGCCAAATACTGCTGCTTGATCAAGGACATAAATGTCTGGAAATGACCATTGCCTTTAGCAGCAAGGATGCCTTTGGGGATCTTGGTGCAAACATGAAGAGGCATAATGGGGAATGAAATGCAGATCATGATGGCCAAGAAGGAGATTGAGGGCATATATTTCTCCTAAGAAAGCAGACTGTGAAGGGCCGCCTGGGTGGCTCAGTTGGTTAAGTGTCTGACTTCGGCTCAGGTCATGAGTTCAAGCCCTGCATCGGGCCCTATGCTGGACAGCTCAGAGCCTGGAGCCTGCTGACAACTCAAAGCCCGGAACCTGCTTCAGATTCTGTGTCTTCCTCTCTCTCTCTCTCTCTCTCTCTCTACCTCCCCCCACTCACTCTGTCTCTGTCTCTCTCTCTCTCTCAAAAATAAGTAAAAACATTAAACAAAAAAAAAGAAAAGAAAGCAGACCGTGAAAAGAAGAGAGATGGAAGCAGATGTGTTTGCTGAAGTACTTCTTTCTTAATGATGTGTAGATGCAGTTACAGAGGAGTCCATAGAGAGGGAGAGATTGTGACTGTAGAGAACATGGATGGTAGACAGGTCAGAGGGAAGTCCCAAGAAGAAGGGAGGGTTTAGGATGGGGAGGAACGCAGCCAAGCCATGCCTTCCTCTTCCCTTGTAACAGAGCAGAGAGGGGGACAGGTGGCAGAAAAGGTAGCAGGCAGAGGATTTCTTGCTTTATGACCACTAATGAATTCCTTCTGCTGTGTCCTTACTCACACTGTTGATTTCACCTGGAATACTCCTCCCACTCACTTTAGGAAAATCCTACCCACTACAAGGTCCAGGCAGGAAGCGATCAGCTTCTCTTCTGCTCTAAACAAGTTCAGACTTGACCCTTTTTATTGATGTCTAGAGGTTACTTATGCTTTTATGCCTTCTTTGTCCTACCAGGTTGGATGCTCCTTGAGGGCAAGAACTAGGCCAAGCAATTGTTTGTTTTTTTTTAATTCTGAGAGAGAGAGAGAGACAGAGACAGAGACAGAGATAGAAAGACAGAGAGAGGCAGAGAGAGACAAAGAGAGAGTACCAAGCAGGCTCCACACCGTCGGTGCAGAGCCTGACCAGGGGATCAAACTCACAAATCATGAGATCGTGACTGAGACGAAATCAAGAGGTCAGACATTTAACCTACTGAGCCACCCAGGCACTCCCGGGCCAAGCAATGTTTAATGTGTCCCACTGTTCTGGGACACAGCTGATACCCCAAAAGGACTTTTCAATTCACTGGCTCAAATTGAAAAAATGTTGGTCCTGACATCCAGTGACATCTCCTTGTCCCTAACGTCTTAGAAGAAGCAATGGATAAGCAAAGGCAAACTCAAATCAGGCCCTATAAGGAGGCTATAGAGTAGAGCTTTGGAGATGGTGAAGGTGGAGTTAATTCTTGACTCTAACAGGCATTAGCTGTTTTGTGCTGGGTAAGTCAGTGAAGAATCTGGGGTCTCAGTTTCTTCTTCTCTAAGCTGGAGTCAATGCTATCCACCTAACTCCCAACCTGTATGGAATTCCAGGGTAGGAAATTTACCCTTACTATAGGAGGATGGGCGGTGTCTTCAAGGTTGTTGAGGGGTGAGTTTTCACATGTGATATGATTATGTGATGGTGTGTACTCTGTGGAGTGGTGTGACGTATGAAAGCATGGGATGTGATGCATCATGTGATGTGTGCATGTGATATGACAGTGTGTACTATGTGGCATGGGCTACGTGATCAGAATATATGATGTGACCGTGTGCGACGTGTATTGTAGGACATGCGGTGTCGGGGAGTATGAGATCTGGGTTGCGGCGGTGTGTATTGCGTGACACGTGGTCTAGGCTACCACGCGATGTGACCATGTAGCAGCGTGTGCTGCGTGACATGCAAACGTGATAGCACGGGTCGTGCTCTGGGAAGATGAATCTCGCAGCACAGGGTAGTTCGGAATGGAAAGGAGACACCAGGAGACAGAAAGGCCTGTCAGAGGCTGTTTGGGGGGGCCGGGTGAAGGGTGACAAGGACGCTGGCAGGAGGGGACGTACAGAGGTAGATGTGAGAGATGATAGGACCTCAGCAGATGCCACCTGAATGTCTTACAGGCAGCTCAAACTCAACATGTCTAGAACTGAAGTTATTATCTCCCCCAGAGCCTGTCGTTCCTTCTGCCTTCCTCCACAAATGGTGAAACAACTCAGTTGCCCAGGCAGGAACCTCTGAGTCATCCCAACCCTGGCTTTCCCACTCACTCAGCTACTCTGTGCACTTGGCCATAGAGAGCTGTATCAATGTCAAGAGGCTTCTTATTCTCAGCCTCTGCTCTGCTTTCCCAGGGTTCCCCCAGATCACAGGCCACAGAGGTCACTGCTAGTGTCAAGAGGCAAGGAAGGCAAAGGGCATATCCTCGTGGACATTTTGGGAACAGGAGGAGGTAGAGAGTGGTCAGAGGAGTGCAAAAGAAAATAGGAACAGAAACCAGGGACTGCCAACGTTTAAAAGAGGCTGGTCCACAATATCCAGTCCAACAGAGATGTCAAGGAGGAGGATGTCTGGAGGAAAGACCATTCGTTAAAGCTGCTGCTTACTTCTCGAAACTATGAAAAGTTAGGGAAAAGGCTGTTTCCATGATACTGAGACACAGAAGGCCAAGGCAAAAATTCATGCAAATCATCTTTGTAGGCAATCTGCAAACTAGAAAAAAAAAAAAAGAGCAAGTTAATGAATTCAAACTTCAGGAGGCAGAAAACAGAATTCTTAATTCAAACTAGTACAGCAGGTATCCATTTCTGTAGTCGACAAACACTGGTGTGGAAAATAAATGTAATTTTCTTTATTTTCCTACAATTGAATTTTGCTTCAGTCTTGAGTTTCCTTTTTATTTAAAAACTTATCCAAAACATTCCATGTAAAATGGTGCAGCCGCTATGGAAAGCAATACGGTGGTCTTTCTCATAATTAATTAAAAAATTTAAACATAAAGTCCTCATGGGACCCAGCAATTTCACTTCCAGGTAGATAGCCCAAAGAATTGAAAGCAAAAGCTCAAAGACACAGTTGCACCCCATACGTAAAGCAGCATTATTCACGATAACCACAAGGCGGAAGAAACCCAACTGTCCGTCAACGGATGAGTGAATGAACAAAATATGGTACATCCATACGGAAGAAAATTATTCTGCCTTAAAAAGGAAGAAAATCCTGACACATGCTACAACATGGATGAAGCCTGATGACATTATGCCTAGTGAAATGAGCCAGATGCAAAAGGATTACTACTGTATGATTCATATGAGATTCCTAGAGTAGTGAAATTCATGGAGACAGAAAGTAGAATGGCGTTTACGAGGGGCTGGAGGGAAGAGGGATTGGGCGTTCGCATTTAATGAGTAAGAGTTTCCATTTTATAAGATGAAAAGAGTCCTTACGGTGATGGTAGCACAACACGCATGGATTTAATACTACTGAGCTATAC
This sequence comes from Herpailurus yagouaroundi, assembly GCF_014898765.1. Lineage (NCBI taxonomy): Eukaryota > Metazoa > Chordata > Mammalia > Carnivora > Felidae > Herpailurus > Herpailurus yagouaroundi. The sequence goes on along the minus strand of NW_024412432.1, from coordinate 5,465,788 downwards.
ATTTTTTATTTTTTTAATTTTTATTTATATTTGAGAGAGAGAGAGAGCAGAGGAGGGGTAGAGAGAGAGGGAGACACAGAATCTGAAGCAGGCTGCAGGCTCTGAGCTGTCAGCACAGAGCTCGATGCGGAGCTCAAATTCACTAACGGTGAGATCATGACCTGAGCAGAAGTTGGATGCTTAACTGACTGAGCCACCCAGGTGCCCCATGAGCTGTACACTTTTAAATGGTTAAGATGATACAGGGCACCTGGGCGACTTGGTTGGTTGAACTTCTGACTGGATTTCAGCTCAGGTCATGATCCCAGGGTTGTGGGATCAAGCCCAGAATCAAGACCTGCACTGGGATCCATGCGAGCATGGAGCCTGCTTGAGATTCTCTCTTCCTCTGCCCCTCTCCCCTTTTCATGCGCTCTCTCTCTCTCTCCGTCTAAAAAAATATTTTTTAAATGTTTAAGATGGTAAATATTATGTGTATCTTACCACACTTTTTTTTTTTTAATTACAAAAAGCAAAAAAAGAAATTTAAAAAAAAAAAAAAAGGAAGGTTAATCTAAAATATTCCAAAGAAATTCAGTCACTTGGAGTTCCTGGCTGGCTCAGTTGGTTGAGCCCTGGGCTCTTGATTTCAGCTGGGCTCAAGTCATGATCTCACGGTTTGTGAGATCAAGCACCACCCTCTCTCCGTCCCTTCCTCCCTCCCCTACCCCCTCTACCCCAGAGGGGCTCCAGTGTGGAGCCTGCTTGGGATTTTCTCTCTCCCTCTCTTTCTCTCTCTCTCTCTCTCTCTCTCTCTGCCCCTCCCCTGCTTGTGCGCACGCACGTGCGCTAACTCGCTCGCTTGCTCACTGTCTCTCTCAAAAATAAATAAGCATTTTAAAAATCTAAAAAATAAAAATAAAATAAAAGCAATTCAGTCACTTAAATGTTACTCTTGGGCTTTTTAGATTTAAGCTCAGGCAACAAAGAGCTTTTTGTCTCTCGTCATTGGTCTCATTTGACATCATGGGGAGATGGGGGACGCCGCGAAGCAGGACCTGGTCTGTGCTAAACTATTAGTTTGGGGCATCTCTGCAGGCATCCAATGACCCCACCCCTCCAGACTCTCAGATCCCTGAAGGTCCCGTGCTACAGGGTCTCTGCCAGTTTCTGCTGTAGGGCTCCTGCTTGTGACCATGACTCCCCTTCAGGTCAGCCAGCTTTTGATGGACACTCTGATCACTTCCAATATTGAGCTATTACAAGAAGCACTTCTAGGAACCGCCTCATATGTGCTCATGGTGAACATATGTTTGCCCTTCTGTCGCGCGTATACCTAAAAGTGAAACTAGGGTCTGCTTATGTCCCGATTTAGCAGATACTGCCACGCTGTTTTCCGCTGTGGTTTACTCATTTACGCTCCCGCCCGCAGCGTGCAAGAGATCACGGTTGTCCCACAAACACTAGATCTTTTTTGCCTTTTCATTGCAATCATTAGGTGTGTGGAAGTGAGGCATTGTGGTTTTATTTTATTTTTGCATTTCCCTGATGACTGATGGCCTTGATCTTTTCATTATTCACCACAGTGATGCCTTCTTCTCGCAAGAGTCTGTTCAAGTCTTTTGTTCTTTCTTTTGGTTTTCTTGCTTTTTTATTGCTTAATAGAATTTACATATTTATACATAATATTATTACATTATATATTTATGTATATATTATGTACAATTTACATTATAACATATTAACACACATCAAATAAATAAAATATGTATATTCTATTATGGACATGAATTGGATATATGTATTGCAAATAATATAACTCCATTCCACAGCTTCCCTCTTCACTCCCTTAACACTACACAGAAATTTGTCATATTAATGTAATGCGATCTATCAATTTTTTTGCCCTTCATTACTAGTATTTTTTGTACCACATTTAAGAAATCCTTGCCCATATTCATGAGGACATTTTTCTAAAATCTTTATTGTGATACCATGCATATTTTCACCTGCAATTCATCTGGAATTGATTTTTGTGTGGGGGTGAAATAGAAGCCAAGGCTTTTTTTTTTTTCCCATGTGGCTATTCAGTTGACCCAACATCATTTATTAAAACGACTGTCCTTTCCTCAAGGTATCCCAGTGCTGCTCTCACAAGCAGGAGACCATACATGCGCAGACCTGTTCATGGATTCTCTCCGCCGTTATAATGGTCGCTGTGTCCACCCTTGCTTGGGTCAGCATCACACTCTCTCATCTACTGTAGTTATTCGGTGGGTGTTGGAATCCAGGTGTGTGCCCAGCTTTTTGTTGCTCCTCTTCAAAAGCACCTTAATTATTTTGGCCCCTTTGCCTTTCCCCCTTCACTCTTAAATCCATTTTTAAAATTTGCACACACATTCACACACACACATAACCTGTTGGGATCTGGATTTTGATTAGGATTGTATTCAGTCTATAGATAAATGGGGGGGGGGGCCCGCAACTGGCATGTTGACAATACTGAGTCTTTCAAACCATGACCATGGCTTATAGTTCCATTTACTTAGATCTTTAATTTCCCTGGATTGTGTTTTGTAGTTTCCAGTGTAGAAGCCTTCACTAATTTTGTTACATGAATTCCTAATTTTCTGTTTCATAATTATCTATTTCATAACTACCTACTTCATATCTATCTATTTATCTAACTGAATTCAAGTATTGATTATAACAGTGTGTAGGGATTTTTTTCATCTTCATTTTCTGTTGGTTTGTTTCTAGCATGTGGAAATAAAATTTATTTTTTATACTGACCTTGTATCCAGGCATCTTGCTAAGCTCAATTCTTAATTCTAATTGTTTGCAGATTCTTTTGAAATTTCTGTATACACAATGTCTTCAAATAAGTATTGTTTTCCATCTCAATTATTAAGCATTTTACTTAATTTTCTTGCCTTATTGTACTTGCTAGTATCTCCGAGAGAAGTTGAATAGAAGCTGTGAAGTCACCTCTTTGTCTTGTTCCCAATCCCAGGGACTCGTTTTTTGTTTGTTTGTTTGTTTGTTTGTTTTTTAATGTTTATTTATTTGTTTTGAGAGGGAGGGCGCATGTGCAAGCAGGGGAGGGGCTGAGAGAGAATCCCAAGCACACTCCATGCTCAGCGTGGAGCCCAAAGAAGGGCTCCCTCTCACAACCCTGAGATCATGACCTGAGGCGAAATCAAGAGTCTGACACTCAACTGACTGAGCCACACAGGCACCTCAGGGGCTACATTTTTTTTTTTTCAACGTTTATTTATTTTTGGAACAGAGAGAGACAGAGCATGAACGGGGGAGGGGCAGAGAGAGAGGGAGACACAGAATCAGAAACAGGCTCCAGTCTCCGAGCCATCAGCCCAGAGCCTGACGCTGGGCTCGAACTCACGGACCGCAAGATCGTGACCTGGCTGAAGTCGGACGCTTAACCGACTGCGCCACCCAGGCGCCCCAGGGGCTACATTTCTAATAGTACACTTAACCATGATGTTTACCATAAGATTTTGATCTCTTTTTTCAGATGAGAAATCTGTTATCATTCAAATCCGTGTTTCTCTAAAAGTAATATGTCCTTCAAGTGCTTTTCTTTATCTTTAGTTTTCAGTTTAATTTTGATGCATCTTGATGTGGACTTCTTTGGGTTTATCATGTTTGTGATCCTCAGAGATTCTTGAACCTGTAGATTGTGTCGCCAAATTTGAGGTGTTTCCAACCGTATTTCTTTGAATGCTTGTTCAATCCTGCTGTCTCTCTCTCTCTTCTGGGAACTCCAACGAGACAAATACTAACTCTTGTTATTGTCCCACAGGTACCTGAGGTTTTGTCCTTTTTTTTATCGGTCTTACTTTTCTGTATGTTCAGATTGAACAGTTCTATTGATCTGTCCTCAAGGTCACTAATTCTGTCCTCTGTCATCTCTGCTCTAGAACACACTCATGCACTGGGCTTGTTCAGTTATTTTATTGCTCGTTTTTACACCTGCCTTGGGTTCTTTTTTTGTTTTCCTAACTTCTATTTCTTTGCTGATACTTCCTATTTGTTCATTAATTCAAGATACTTTGTCATTGCTTTTTGAAGCGCTTTTATCGTAAGTTCTTTAAAATCCTTTCCAGACAATCCCAACATTGGATTCATCCCATTATTGACATCTGTATTTCCTCATTGGGTTTTGTCATTTTTCTTGGTTCTTGGATTAACTAGTAACTTTTTTTCATTGTGTTCTGGATGTTTTGAATATTACATTTTGAGACTCAGGATTCTATATAATCTAACTTAGCAGGCACCCCTGCTGTTGAGGTGTAGGTAAATATGTTCAGGTTCCTGCAGGGCAGTGCTCACACCATCCCAGCAAAAGTGGGACACTGGCTCACATTGCCTCAGTGAAGACATTCAGTGAGAATTCAGCACCCCCCAACACCTTCTGGGGGGGGGGGGAATAGGCACCACCTTACACGAGCTCATTGTCTTCAAATGGAGGTGTAAGATCAGCTCTCCACCAGGTCTCCCTGACATCAGGGGAGGGCAGAAGCAGAAGGCTGACTCACACTGCTTTGTGACTGAAAAGTGAATCCCAACTCCCCACTGACACCAGAGGAGGGGGGCAGGGAGCCCAGTGCCAGCTAGTCCTGCCTTTGACAAGCTCCTTCAGCTTTGCTGATTCTAGGTGGAGGCGGCTCCCCACTGGGCCATGCTGACATGGGGTGGGAGGTGGGAGGGTGTGGAAACAGTGTCTTGACTCCCCTACCTTGTACCACATTGTTCTGACTTGTTGATGCTGGGTGGGACAAAGGCTCTCATTCAAAGGGATGAATAGATGTTCTGACTAGCCCTGCTTTGCCTACCTTGTTTAGATCACTTCTGCCAGCTTGGGGTAAAGCCTCACCACAGGACCCTGCTGACATCAGAGGGGACGTGGTGAATCTACGTGGTGATTGCCCCTGCCTGCCGCCTCCTCCACATATCCCTTTGCCGCTGGGTGGGGGTAGAATTTCTGCTCTCCACTGGACCCCATGGATGACATCCAGATGGGGGATTTAGGGCATGGCCTGCTTCCTTCAAGCAGAGAGGGAAGATCAGCTGTCTGCTTGGTTCCCCCAATGCTACCCAGTGGTCTGACCAGATTGCCATTAATTCCCTCTGCCAGGTGAGGGATGACAGAGTAGGTTCATACTCAGCCCCACAGACACCACCTGGCAGGGGAAATCAGAGGATGCCACCTGCTTCTGTGAGGGGTGGGGTCGTGCAAGATAAACTGAACTGGAAACTTCAGAGAGGGCTGCATGTTTTCCATTTGTGTTTGGCTAGCACGTAGAGGGTATTGTCAGAAAGGTTTTCTGTTGACGGATTATCCTTTCCCCAGTCCTTTGGCTGCGGGGCGGGAGGAGCATGTTTTTGTCTATGTCTGTTGGAGGTGCTGGGCCGAGGACTTCTGTAGTGTCCTATCAGGCATACATGGGACATAATAAAGAAACTCAGGGAATGTGCCACCACATCCCAAGGATCCCCGGAAGCCCGCCTTCTTCTCTCCACGTTTCAGAAATTTTGTATCCTTGTTTGTTGTACTGTGTCCGTTTTTTAGTTATGAGGGGGAGGACCAGGGAAGGGGCTACTGCACCATAAGTCCCACATTGTTCCATTTTCAGTCTGTATTTAGAGAGAATAAACAGTAGCTTTTTCATATTTGATCTCTCTTCTATCTTTATGAAAAATTTTAATTTAGACTTCTCAATCTGCTTTGTTCCAAATTGGCAACTGAAAGTGAGGTTTTTATAATTTCGGCTGCCATCTTTTCTAGTAAGACCTGTATGCAGGGGTATCTGGTAAATCAATTCTATGGGGCAAACTAAAACCTTGACTCGCCGTGCTGTAATTCCTATGGTATACATACTACCATACAACATGAAGTCGCTGAATGTAGAACTTGGAAGGGTGTAGACGAATGGCTGTCAGGAACCCGTATGAGCTGGTTCCCAGACACAGCTAGCTGTGTGCAATCTTATGTGCTCCTGTATTTCTCTGTTTCTGGAAGAAACCCTCCAAAGCACCTGATGTTCTATGGTTATGAGATGAACTGCAAACTTCTTTTTGTAACAATGTGTAGAAAAATTACAGTTTTTGGCAGAAGCATCCTTAATCCAAGAAAGGATCTGTATCTGCTGGGCTAATATTTTAATAAAGTGCTTGGAGCGGAGCATTAACACTTGCAGTCATACTGCATACCGATAGCTTAGCTGGTTGCTGCCGCTGAAGAGTGAGGGAATAGCCCACTAGTCGGTTTGTGTTTTGTCGAGGGGATTCTAAACTGAGAGCTAGAGTTCAATGTCCTTGGGCAGCAAAGAGACCCAGCTTGAGGGTCAGGGGAAGGACAGAGTATGAGGATGAAGAAGATTGTATCTGGGGAGTAATCAATGGGAAAAAAAAAAAAAAAACAACAAGAATGTCTTAGGAAATTTCCTAGAATTTTGCACATGACGTAAGTACTTTTTCTTGTTTTCCTATGGAATTTTCAGTAAAATTTACAGATGCAGATGGCACTATAACCTTTATCTGAGGGAGGATGAGAAGACACCGTGAACGATGAGGCCACCACATAGGAGCTATGCGGTTTCAGTACCATTCCTTATTTTCTCTCTTTTTTTTTAAACTTCTGTTTTGGCCACTTTACTACACTTTAGGCATGATGTGGAATTTTAGCTGTGTTCTATGTCACAGTCCTTCCCCTGAAGCCTTCTTACGTTATCTTAAGTTGGGACAGCATGGCATTTCGATGGTCTAGGTTCTAATTAGCATAATGTCTTCGTGACGACATTCTTTTGACTCTACCTTCAAAAAATATGTCTGCCTTCACTCTCCTACCAGAGTAGCCACTGTTTTCTCTCGTGTGGTTCTTTGCAGAAGCTTCCTCTCCGATCCCTCTGCGGCCACTCTGGACTAACTATAATCTAACCCCCAGAGAACAGCCAGAGCAAGCCTGGTAAACACAAATCAGATCATATTACTCCTGTGCTCAAAATCTCCTTGTAATATCCCCTCTCAGAGTAAAAATCAAAATCCCTTCATAGCCTGCAAGACCCTCTTGTTCAACCTGATTACTGCTTTCCTGATTCCTCCTTCATTGGCCTCCTAACTGCTCCCAGAACACACCAGGTGTGTCCCACCTCAGGACCTTTGTCCTGGCTGTCCTCTGCATGATAGGCTCTTCCTCTTTCTCCAGCTATCCACGTGGCTCCCTCCCTCTCCTCCTCCAAGTCTTTGAGCAAAATGAGGCCCATCTTACTGCCCCATTTAAAATTGCAACTCATTCCCCAGCCCCCTTGCTCCTTATTATTCTCCTTTGAGTCCCGGAGACATCTTATCAGTTTCTAATGTATGAGATCATTCCCTTATTTGTTGGGTTTATTGTTATTTGCTCTCCCACTAGAATGTGATCTTCAGGATTCAGGGATTTTGTTTATTCTTTTCACTAAAATATTCCCATCAACTTATACAGCGCCAAGCATGTGTAGATACTCATGAAATATTTCTGAATTAGTGAACAAAAGATTAAAAGGTACTAACTTAAGGATGTGACGGAAGAGAAGGTGAAGACAAAAACCACATGTTTGCACAGTCACGATTTTGACGAACGGTCTATTTTTACTCTTCACTTATTCTCCTCCAGAGAAGAGCCTACAAACCTGACTCTTACCACCCACATTATTGTTATCAAGAGAAAATGGTTGACTATTGCTGGACCTCTAGCTGTTGAGTTCCCCCCGCCGCCCAGCATTGTGAGTTGGAGGAGAAGCTCATCTTGTCTCATCAGAGCTTTGACTACTCAAACTCAATCGTTATAGTTTCATTCAAGACATCAAGCCTTTCTCCCCCCACAAAAACATCATGGAATAGATTTGTTTCCGACACGAGAAAAAAAAAAGCATAGCAGGAAGTAGAGGGAGGAGAGAGGAGAAAGAAAGAAGGAATTTACAAAATTTTACTTTTCTCAAAAACACCAACTCACAGAGGCGTACCAACCACACATCTCTGCTCCCACCTCCTCTCTCTGATTCGGTAAAAAAGCTACAAAAATGTCAACTTGACCTCAGCTATATTCATTTTTTAGTGATTGACACAATATACACATTTTAAAAGTATATTACTTTTTTGTAATGCAATATATTTCGTCCTCCACAGATTTTGAGAAAGGTATAATTTACAAGTTCAGAAAATAATAGAATTTAACACTATTACGATTGAGTGCCGGAAAACAAACCCAAACTAGCCACGAATACCTCTTCACAAAGCATTTTAGAAACCATGATGAAAGCAAGTCAAACTACATTTTTTTTCATTCTCGGTGAGTGTCATTCTAATTTTGTATATCATTTGTGTGTGCAAGTTGTTGTAAGGAAACATGTTCTGTGCCTTCCAGGACTGGCCAGCTGTTCTATTCAGTAGATTCTGTTACAGGGTTAATAGAGTGAAGATCACAGGTGGGATTCGGAGATTTTCTTAGCTTTTCCTGATTCCAGGTCCACGTTCAGCAACATCATGTAAGAGCTGTCTTGCCTTCAGGAATACGGGAAGAAACATTCAGCTGCCCTAAGGTGACTTAGCACCCAATACTTTCCAACCTCCAAATTCTGCTCACCTACTTACCATTCCGTCATCTCCACCCTACTTCAAACTCTGCCTGACCTACCCATGAGAATCAGCTCAAATGTCCTTTTTCCATGACGGAGCCCTTGGTGCTTTGTATGGGGGATGTGTATGTGTGTGAATGTGGCGACTCTGTCTAGATTTAAAGTCATAGGTTATAAACTCAGATCCATTCAGAATCCAAGTAAGTACTATCAATGGGTGTGGCGATGAGTCATGGGTCATAGGTGAGTCCTGAACAGGGGTAGATGCCGCAGACATCCAGCCATGTTCCTATTCAGGGTTTGGCCAGCATATCCAGATCTTCCCATTTTCAGAGAGAGAAAGAGAGAGAGAGAGAGATCTGTATTTGTGTGAAATCTGATTTACTTGCTGGCAGCTATTAGACTTCACCATATGAAAATCACTTTTACAGATCAAAAGTAGCCAACCAATAGTTTCATGCAGTGTGGTGTACTGAGTAAAGGCCCCAAGACACCCCTGGAACCTGTAAAGACTACCTTCTATGGAAAAAGGGCCTTTGCAAATGTGATTGAGTTAAGGATATTGAGATGGGGTATCGTCCTGCATTATCTGAGTGGGCCCTAAATGCAATCGTCAGTGTCCTTCTGAGTGAGGAAAGGGTGATTTCACACAGAAGAGAAGGCGGTGTGACCAGAGTTTGGAGTGATGTGGCCAGTCGAGGAACACAGGCAGCCACCAGCAGCTGGAACATTCGAGGGATAAGCCTTCCCCCCACCAGAGCACCGTCCTGCCGACATCTTGCTGTTAGCCCAGTGAAATTGATTTTGGACCTCTAGCCTTCAGAACTGTAAGAGCATTAAGGCGTTGTTTTATGCCAACAAGTTTCTAGCCATTTGTTACAGCAGCCACAGGAGACCAATACCTCTGGGTGGAAAATAGGATATGGATTGATGAAAATGGATTAATTCAAATTATATACATACACATATATGTGTATCTACATGTGTGTGTGTGTTCGTGGGTGTATATATATGAAAGCAACGTGCAGGCCAAATAAAACCTATCTGCAAGGCAGATCTGTCCCTCAGACAATTAGTTCGTGTCTGTTTTAAACAGTGTTTGTTATTTACCTTTCTCTCACCTACGGTAACTGGCACTGTCTGCTACATCTTCCTCAAATCGATTTTTGAGTCCCTGCCAATGGAAGGTAAAAGATTTTGCCAAAACACTACTTAAGGCTTTGTGTTTCCCCAAGTCCCCATGCAAAGGCTTAATAACTCCAGATTTTCTTTACCTTTAATGCTTTCATTGAGAGAAGAGTGACATCAAAGGCAGTCTTAGATTCCATTTATTAAGTGCAGGATATTGCGAGAGACCTGGTCAAGAGGGAAAAGGAACTGTGAGCAAAAGCGAAGGCGTGAACCGTTTCCAAAACCTGTCCGTTTAACAGTATAGGTATGTAAGTCCACAAGCTTGGCTGCCGCCTTGGTGAGCCCACTTGGGATCTGGAGCTGGTCTCTGGCACTTGCTTCCGGTATTTTCATCTCTATATTAGCCCTGGAGTTTCCACAAGGTTCCACTTCTGTCTCCCTAACATAAATGCTTTTCTTGTGCTGCCTCCAATGTGTTGCTGCCATTTGCAAACCCAAAGTAGTTTTGCAGCTTCTTCCAGAGTCAGCTCAGCATTTTCCTTCTACCATGGACTAGAGCAGTTCTACCTGAGGTGACAGTCCCATTGAGACAAGAAGCTTACACCAAGATGTGAATCAAGGCATTGCTCCATCAAGAACGTCTCATTATGAATTTCAGCTGAGCCAAAAAGTGTGCTTCTTAATGGGATGGATTTATATCCCCTGGCATGTTTTTTGTCTTGTTCACCACCAGTGTGAGGAACCGCAGCCTGTCAGCAGACCTCACTGAGAGTAGCACTGGTCTAGAACTTCCCTAGGGAGAAGGAACGCAAAGGGTGTGATTAGTTTTCTCTTTCCCTGCTTCCTCACAGAAGGCAGAGACAGGACGGGAGAAAGTTTTAACATCAGAACGACGCTGCGAGTCTGCACCAAATATACCATTTTCTTTTTTAATCATAAGGGAATAATTTTTCTCCACTTAACCATCAGTTTTGCCCTTTGAAGGCAGATCTTGTGCTAAGTCCAATTTGCACGAAATAGTCCTGTAGGACACTTTCTAATCACTTACAGGATTGGCCTGTTTCTGATGCAGGCCTGCCTTGGTCCCTGCAGTGAATCACATGCACTTATGTGCTACATTCAGCAGAGGAAAACTTTAAAAAGTAATTGAAAATCAGATTAACAAGATTTTAAGTGGGAATATGATGCAGCTTTCCTTGCTCCCTCTTCCTGGGGGGGAGGAAGAGATGTGTCTGGGGCTGGCTTTTAAATTGGGGACATTTCTTCAAGGTAAAAGGGAGGAACCTTCAGTCTTCTTGAAAAGTTTGCTGACGTATCTCACAGCAGTGTGCTGTGGGGCACCTTAGGCATCTGCTGGAGACGGGAGGACTTTTTTTTAATCCAAATGAAACTGGATAGAAATGGCAGCACATTAACTGAAAAGTAGTTAGTCGAGAACTTCCAGGGTTCATAACACTGTATTGGGCATATACAAGTGAAGAGATTAAATGCATTACAGGAGTGAGAAATAAGAAGAAAAGACAAATGCCAGAAAAGAAGAAACTAGACCACCAAATAAGACAAAAACTCTATCCATGCCAAAAATATGTTTTCTTCAAACTCTGAAAATAGACGTGCCAACTTCTCGAAGAAACATGTATTTGAAACTGTTGGAAAATCTAAACCAAAAGTAATAGGTTGGAAAACCTATATAGTTGGAATATAGTTGGAAAACCAAACCTAAAGTAATAAGGGGGCCTGTGTTAGAAACTAGGGCTTCTAAGAACAAGCATTCTTGTGTTATTATTAAATACCTCTGTGTTTCCAAATGTTTGACTAACATCTCTGTTATCAATGAAAGCTAAGTATGTACCATGAACTAGGCCAAAGGGGAACATCCGAATTCTAAATATGTACCTGAAAGGGTTGGATCCCCCTGTGTTCCTTCCCAACTCTGATTCATGCCCACACCAGGAGGCTCCTGTTTCCAGCTGATCTATGGACATTTGTTTACATAGAATCTGCCTTCCTCCTAGGAGAAGAAGTGAAGAGCTTCAGAGATAAAATATCCTTTCATTTATTTATGTAATGTTTTTATGGAGGACCTGTTTACGCCACCTAAGTTTTCAGATGCCCAAAGTGCCTTAGTGAACAGACAGAGCAGGTCCCAATCCTGCAGAGTCTATATAGTAGTATTGATTGTACGATGTGCCAAACAAATGAATGGACACACCATTCTAAGGATGGTTGCTCGCCTTCTACCTGCTGTGGGTATTTCAGACTCTTGACTGCAATGGTGATTGGGGACCACCTGGTTCAGCTCTATCTCTGTAACATTGCCTACAAGTATCATTTACTGTTATGGCATTTTTATTTTCAGATATAACGCAGTCATTCACCATGATTCCAACCAGGCAGCTAAGACAGGGCACAGCATCTCGGAGGGGCAAACTTCCCCAGGCTGTGCTTAAAGTGCTCTGTGCAGAACTTGATGCCATTCTGACGCTCATTCCTTCACCCGTAATTTATTTCTCCTTTTTTCCCCCCTATAGGATTTTATCCTTGATGTGTTGAAATTTCACAATGACGTTGCTGAGTTTGAATCTTTTGTCATTCATTGGGGCCAGTGTCTGTTGGGCATTTGGGACGTGTGTCTTTGAGGTCAGAGAAATTTCCTAGAAGTATTTGTAAATGCTTCCCCTTTGTTCCTGGTTTTGTTTTTTTGTTTTTTGGGATTTTGGGGGGGGGGGGTGGAGTTGTTTGTTTGTTTGTTTTTTGATTTCTGTAATTCCTAATAGTCTGATACTAGATTTTCTGATCAGGTTGTCTAATTTTTTTTTAATTATTTTGAGAGAGAGAGAGAGAGAGAATGCATGAGTGGGGGAGAAGGGGAGGAAAAAGAGAGAATCTTAAGCAGCTCCATGCTCAACGTGGAGCCCGACATGGGAGTCGATCGCACAACCTTGGGTTCAGGACCTGAGCCCAAATCAAGAGTCAGACATTCACCCGACTGAGCCACCCAAGAGCCCCTGATTATCTCATTTTTTAAAATTTCCTCTCAAATTACTGTCATTGGCTTTGGTTTTATCTTCTTGAAGTTTATCCAGACTTTATATTTCAAGACTTTCACTAAATTTTTAACTCAATTTAGTTTACTTTTAAGAATAATCTGGTTTTTTTTTTTTGTTGTTGTTCCTTTCATCTAGTTTCCAACCTGGTTTTGTTAGTGAATATGAGGATGAGCTAGTTTGCAGGCACAAATGGACAATGAGAAGGGATCAAGGTGAAGTGTGTGGGTCCTTTCTTCCAGTGCCTCAGTTTAAGGTGATATCAAAAAAACTGAGAATTAGACAAGGTGGAATTCAGGTCACAAAATTAGGAATAACAATTTATTATGCTAAAAGGGGCATCTCGTAACGCTGCCGTGACAATTATGAACATATATTCTCTACGTAACATCAACATCTATTAATTTAAAAAAAAGTCAAAAGACACAAGACAAAAAGTAATGCACATGTAGTTTGTGACTATCTTGCCTTTGCCAGTTGAAGATCAAGGACAAAAAAAATAACCAAACATGCAAAAGAATTGATTAATACAATTACATTCTTATATTTCAAATTATGTACTCTGGAAATAGAGCTAAAATTTATTTCCTAGTGCCCATACCAAAGCTTGAACAATTGCCAATAAAAATTGAGACCATAGAGGGGTGCCTGGGTGGCTCAGTCAGTTGGTCAAGTGTCCATCTTCGGCTCAGGTCATGCTCTTCAGCTCCAGTCCTGCTCTCATGGTTCATGGGTTTGAGCCCCGTGTCAGGCTCTGTGCTGGCAGCTCAGAGCCTGGAGCCTGCTTCAGATTGTGTGTCTCCCTCTCTCTTCCCCTTCCCTGGTGATGCTCTCTCTCTCTCTCTCTTTTTCTCTCTCTCAAAATAAATAAATAAAACTTTTAAAAAAGCAAAAGAAAAAGACTCGTCAAAATTGTAAAGAATTCAGGGGAGCCTGGGTGGCTCAGTGGGTTAAGCCTTTGACTTCGGCTCAGGTCATGATCTTGTGGTTCCTGGGTTCTGAGCTGTCAGCACAGAGCCTGGAGCCTCCTTCAGAGTCTGTGTCTCCTTCTCTGCCCCTCCTCTGCTCATGCTCTGTCTCTGTCTCTCTCTCCGTCTCATCTCTCTCAAAAATAAACATTGAAAAAAAATTGAGACCATAGAAAAAAACATCAATATATACCGAAATGTGAAATAGCACTGGTAAGTCTCTAATTATAATGTAACAAAACTAAAAATGAACAGCAACATGACAAATTCTTTTTCTCCTAGAAACTACAAAATGGGAATGCCAACCAAAATGTTTTATAATTCAAATATAATTTATCAGAATAATTAGATACAGCTAAATCTGCTCAGAAAAAAAAAAATAGTGCCTTCAAGAATGACATCGACAGACAAGAATGAAATGATTGGCTCAAAAATTTTGAAAAAACAAATAAAAAATATAAGCCAAAAGAAAATAGAAGTAAAAATTAATAAAAAGTACATTGAAATAGAAAACTATTAAAATTAATTAAAGAATTTTAAAGCTAGTACTTTGGAAAAAAGACTAGAACAGAGAAGTCACAAGAGAATCAAAATAAGAAAAAAACAGATACAAACACACAAAATAAGTAAAGAGGAAATAGGCAGATAAACTGGGAAATTAAAGAAAATGCTAAGAGAAATTTTGTTCAATTCAATGCAAATATTAACAACACCTGGGTAAATGGGCTCTTTCAGGAAAAACTTTTAACAAAATTGACCTCAGAAGAGACAGAAAAATCTGAACAGACTGATTTCCACAAAATAACATAAACTAAAAAAAAAAAAAAAAGTGCTATATCCAAATAGTCTCATAGCAAACTAGCCAAATCTGTAAGAGCAAATAATTTAGTAGTATTTAAAATAGTCCAGGGCATAGAAAAAAAAATTTTTTTCAATGTTTTATTTATTTTTGGGACAGAGAGAGACAGAGCATGAACGGGGGAGGGGCAGAGAGAGAGGGAGACACAGAATCGGAAACAGGCTCCAGGCTCCGAGCCATCAGCCCAGAGCCCGACGCGGGGCTCGAACTCACGGACCGCGAGATCGTGACCTGGCTGAAGTCGGACGCTTAACCGACTGCGCCACCCAGGCGCCCCAAAAATTTTTAAATTCTTTTTATGAAGCAAGCATACTGATTTCAAAACTGACAAGACAGAAAAAAATCAATTTCAACAACAACAAAAACTATAAAAAGAAAATATTCACAGACAGAAGTCAGTAGCACAAAAGAAGAATATATATGGCTACATGAGAATTATTACAAGATTTAAAAGATGGTTACTATTAAGAGGTCAGTTAATTAGATTCAGGACATTAATTGGTCTAAGGGAAACACACACACATACAATTTTCCATACCAAGTGAAAAGGCATTTAACAATATTCAACATAACGAATGAGTAAGACATACTCAATGAATACTTCTTTAAAATGATACTAAAATTGCTCATTCATCCCCCAGCTAACATCATTCTTAATGGGACAGTATTAGAAGCATTCTTGTTGAATTCCTGAAGTCAGGAATAAGGCAAGAATATCCCCTGTGTTACACTGGCTCATCCCTCTTTCTACACACACCCTTCTCAATGTAATTTTTCTAAGCTGACCTGTGGCTTACTTTGGCCAACGGAATGTGATTTAAGTGGTCCTATGGCGATAGGAGGAAGATGGCGGCATAGGAGGAGGCTGGGCTCACCGCGCGTCCTGCTGATCACTTAGATTCCACCTACACCTGCCTAAATAACCCAGAAAACCGCCAGAGGATTAGCAGAACGGAGTCGCCGGAGCCAAGCGCAGACGAGAGGCCCACGGAAGAGGGTAGGAAGGGTGGCGAGGCGGTGAGCGCTCCACGGACTGACGGGAGGGAGCCGGGGCGGAGGGGTGGCTTGCCAGCCAAGCAGAGCCCCCGAGTCTGGCTTGCAAAAAGCGGAGGGGCCTGACGGACTGTGTTCCGACAGCAAGTGCGACTTAGCGGCTGGGAGGTCATAAGTTAACAGCTCTGCTCAGAAAGCGGGAAGGCTGGAGGACAAAGGGAAGGAGAGCTGCTGAGCCCCCTGACGACAGAGCTCAGTTTGGTGGGGAACAAAGGCGCTCACCAGCGCCATCTCCCCCGCCCATCCCCCAGCCAAAATCCTAAAGAGAACCAGTTCCTGCAAGGGAACTTGCTCGCTCCGCGCAAACACCCAACTCTGCGCTTCTGCGGAGCCAAACCTCCGGCAGCGGATCTGACTCCCTCCTGCTGCCACAGGGCCCCTCCTGAAGTGGATCACCTAAGGAGAAGCAAGCTAAGCCTGCCCCTCCTGCCCCTGTGCACCTTGCCTACCCACCCCAGCTAAGACGCCAGATCCCCAGCATCACAAGCCTGGCAGTGTACAAGTAGCCCAGAGGGGCCACCCCACCCCACAGTGAATCCCGCCCCTAGGAGAGGGGAAGAGAAGGCACACACCAGTCTGACTGTGGACACAGCGGTGGGCTGGGGGCAGACATCAGGTCTGACTGCGGCTCTGCCCACCAACTCCAGTTATACACCACAGCACAGGGGAAGTGCCCTGCAGGTCCTCACCACGCCAGGGACTATCCAAAATGACCAAGTGGAAGAATTCCCCTCAGAAGAATCTCCAGGAAATAACAACAGCTAATAAGCTGATCAAAAAGGATTTAAATAATATAACAGAAAGTGAATTTAGAATAATAGTCATAAAATTAATCGCTGGGCTTGAAAACAGTATAGCTGACAGCAGAGAATCTCTTGCTACAGAGATCAAGGGACTAAGGAACAGTCACGAGGAGCTGAAAAACGCTTTAAACGAAATGCATAACAAAATGGAAACCACCACGGCTCGGATTGAAGAGGCAGAGGAGAGAATAGGTGAACTAGAAGATAAAGTTATGGAAAAAGAGGAAGCTGAGAAAAAGAGAGATAGAAAAATCCAGGAGTATGAGGGGAAAATTAGACAACTAAGTGATACACTAAAAAGAAATAATATACGCATAATTGGTATCCCAGAGGAGGAAGAGAGAGGGAAAGGTGCTGAAGGGGTACTTGAAGAAATAATAGCTGAGAACTTCCCTGAACTGGGGAAGGAAAAAGGCATTGAAATCCAAGAGGCACAGAGAACTCCCTTCAGACGTAACTTGAATCGATCTTCTGCACAACATATCATAGTGAAACTGGCAAAATACAAGGATAAAGAGAATATTCTGAAAGCAGCAAGGGGTAAACGTGCCCTCACATATAAAGGGAGACCTATAAGACTCGTCCTGACTGATCTCTCTTTTGAAACTTGGCAGGCCAGAAAGAATTGGCACGAGATTTTCAGTGTGCTAGACAGAAAAAATATGCAGCCGAGAATCCTTTATCCAGCAAGTCTGTCATTTAGAATAGAAGGAGAGATAAAGGTCTTCCCAAACAAACAAAAACTGAAGGAATTTGTCACCACTAAACCAGCCCTCCAAGAGATCCTAAGGGGGACCCTGTGAGACAAAGTACCAGAGACATCACTACAAGCATAAAACATACAGACACCACAATGACTCTAAACCCATATCTTTCTATAATAACACTGAATGTAAATGGATTAAATGCGCCAACCAAAAGACAGAGGGTATCAGAATGGATAAAAAAACAAGACCCATCTATTTGCTGTCTACAAGAGACTCATTTTAGACCTGAGGACACCTTTAGATTGAGAGTGAGGGGATGGAGAACTATTTACCATGCTACTGGAAGCCAAAAGAAAGCTGGAGTAGCCATACTTATATCAGACAAACTAGACTTTAAATTAAAGGCTGTAACAAGAGATGAAGAAGGACATTATATAATAGTGACAGGGTCTATCCATCAGGAAGAGCTAACAATTATAAATGTCTATGCGCCGAATACCGGAGCGCCCAAATATATAAAACAATTACTCATAAACATAAGCAACCTTATTGATAAGAATGTGGTAATTGCAGGGGACTTTAACACCCCACTTACAGAAATGGATAGATCATCTAGACACACGGTCAATAAAGAAACAAGGGCCCTGAATGAGACATTGGATCAGATGGACTTGACAGATATATTTAGAACTCTGCATCCCAAAGCAACAGAATATACTTTCTTCTCGAGTGCACATGGAACATTCTCCAAGATAGATCATATACTGGGTCACAAAACAGCCCTTCATAAGTTCACAAGAATTGAAATCATACCATGCATACTTTCAGACCACAATGCTATGAAGCTTGAAATCAACCACAGAAAAAAGTCTGGAAAACCTCCAAAAGCATGGAGGTTAAAGAACACCCTACTAACGAATGAGTGGGTCAACCAGGCAATTAGAGAAGAAATTAAAAAATATATGGAAACAAACGAAAATGAAAATACAACAATCCAAACGCTTTGGGACGCAGTGAAGGCAGTCCTGAGAGGAAAATACATTGCAATCCAGGCCTATCTCAAGAAACAAGAAAAATCCCAAATACAAAATCTAACAGCACACCTAAAGGAAATAGAAGCAGAACAGCAAAGGCAGCCTAAACCCAGCAGAAGAAGAGAAATAATAAAGATCAGAGCAGAAATAAACAATATAGAATCTAAAAAAACTGTAGAGCAGATCAACGAAACCAAGAGTTGGTTTTTTGAAAAAATAAACAAAATTGACAAACCTCTAGCCAGGCTTCTCAAAAAGAAACGGGAGATGACCCAAATAGATAAAATCATGAATGAAAATGGAATTATTACAACCAATCCCTCAGAGATACAAACAATTATCAGGGAATACTATGAAAAATTATATGCCAACAAATTGGACAACCTGGAAGAAATGGACAAATTCCTGAACACCCACACTCTTCCAAAACTCAATCAGGAGGAAATAGAAAGCTTGAACAGACCCATAACCAGCGAAGAAATTGAATCGGTTATCAAAAATCTCCCAACAAATAAGAGTCCAGGACCAGATGGCTTCCCAGGGGAGTTCTACCAGACGTTTAAAGCAGAGATAATACCTATCCTTCTCAAGCTATTCCAAGAAATAGAAAGGGAAGGAAAACTTCCAGACTCATTCTATGAAGCCAGTATTACTTTGATTCCTAAACCAGACAGAGACCCAGTAAAAAAAGAGAACTACAGGCCAATATCCCTGATGAATATGGATGCAAAAATTCTCAATAAGATACTAGCAAATCGAATTCAACGGCATATAAAAAGAATTATTCACCATGATCAAGTGGGATTCATTCCTGGGATGCAGGGCTGGTTCAACATTCGCAAATCAATCAACGTGTTACATCACATTAACAAAAAAAAGAGAAAAACCATATGATCCTGTCAATCGATGCAGAAAAGGCCTTTGACAAAATCCAGCACCCTTTCTTAATAAAAACCCTTGAGAAAGTCGGGATAGAAGGAACATACTTAAAGATCATAAAAGCCATTTATGAAAAGCCCACAGCTAACATCATCCTCAACGGGGAAAAACTGAGAGCTTTTTCCCTGAGATCAGGAACACGACAGGGATGCCCACTCTCACCGCTGTTGTTTAACATAGTGCTGGAAGTTCTAGCATCAGTGATCAGACAACAAAAGGAAATCAAAGGCATCAAAATTGGCAAAGATGAAGTCAAGCTTTCGCTTTTTGCAGATGACATGATATTATACATGGAAAATCCAATAGACTCCACCAAAAGTCTGCTAGAACTGATCCATGAATTCAGCAAAGTTGCAGGATACAAAATCAATGTACAGAAATCAGTTGCATTCTTATACACTAACAATGAAGCAACAGAAAGACAAATAAAGAAACTGATCCCATTCACAATTGCACCAAGAAGCATAAAATACCTAGGAATAAATCTAACCAAAGATGTAAAGGATCTGTATGCTGAAAACTATAGAAAGCTTATGAAGGTAATTGAAGAAGATTTAAAGAAATGGAAAGACATTCCCTGCTCATGGATTGGAAGAATAAATATTGTCAAAATGTCAACACTACCCAAAGCTATCTACACATTCAATGCAATCCCAATCAAAATTGCACCAGCATTCTTCTCGAAACTAGAACAAGCAATCCTAAAATTCATATGGAACCACAAAAGGCCCCGAATAGCCAAAGGAATTTTGAAGAAGAAGACCAAAGCAGGAGGCATCACAATCCCAGACTTTAGCCTCTACTACAAAGCTGTCATCATCAAGACAGCATGGTATTGGCACAAAAACAGACACATAGACCAATGGAATAGAATAGAAACCCCAGAACTAGACCCACAAACGTATGGCCAACTAATCTTTGACAAAGCAGGAAAGAACATCCAATGGAAAAAAGACAGTCTCTTTAACAAATGGTGCTGGGAGAACTGGACAGCAACATGCAGAAGGTTAAAATTAGACCACTTTCTCACACCATTCACAAAAATAAACTCAAAATGGATAAAGGACCTGAATGTGAGACAGGAAACCATCAAAACCTTAGAGGAGAAAGCAGGAAAAGACCTCTCTGACCTCAGCCGTAGCAATGTCTTACTCGACACATCCCCAAAGGCAAGGGAATTAAAAGCAAAAGTGAATTACTGGGACCTTATGAACATAAAAAGCTTCTGCACAGCAAAGGAAACAACCAACAAAACTAAAAGGCAACCAACAGAATGGGAAAAGATATTTGCAAATGACATATCGGACAAAGGGCTAGTATCCAAAATCTATAAAGAGCTCACCAAACTCCACACCCGAAAAGCAAATAACCCAGTGAAGAAATGGGCAGAAAACATGAATAGACACTTCTCTAAAGAAGACATCCGGATGGCCAACAGGCACATGAAAAGATGTTCAGCGTCGCTCCTTATCAGGAAAATACAAATCAAAACCACACTCAGGTATCACCTCACGCCAGTCAGAGTGGCCAAAATGAACAAATCAGGAGACTATAGATGCTGGAGAGGATGTGGAGAAACGGGAACCCTCTTGCACTGTTGGTGGGAATGCAAATTGGTGCAGCCGCTCTGGAAAGCAGTGTGGAGGTTCCTCAGAAAATTAAAAATAGACCTACCCTATGACCCAGCAATAGCACTGCTAGGAATTTATCCAAGGGACACAGGAGTACTGATGCATAGGGGCACTTGTACCCCAATGTTCATAGCAGCACTCTCAACAATAGCCAAATTATGGAAAGAGCCTAAATGTCCATCAACTGATGAATGGATAAAGAAATTGTGGTTTATATACACAATGGAATACTATGTGGCAATGAGAAAAAATGAAATATGGCCTTTTGTAGCAACGTGGATGGAACTGGAGAGTGTGATGCTAAGTGAAATAAGCCATACAGAGAAAGACAGATACCATATGGTTTCACTCTTATGTGGATCCTGAGAAACTTAACAGGAACCCATGGGGGAGGGGAAGGAAAAAAAAAAAAAAGAGGTTAGAGTGGGAGAGAGCCAAAGTATAAGAGACTCTTAAAAACTGAGAACAAACTGAGGGTTGATGGGGGGTGGGAGGGAGGGGAGGGTGGGTGATGGGTATTGAGGAGGGCACCTTTTGGGATGAGCACTGGGTGTTGTATGGAAACCAATTTGACAATAAATTTCATATATAAATAAAAAAAAAGACTTCAAAAAAAATAAATAAATAAAAAATTAAAAAAAAAATTAAAAAAAAAGTGGTCCTATGGCAATTCCGAGCCTACAGTTGTCAAGAGATGCCTCTGTTCTCTTCGATCCCTTGCCATCCCAGAAAAGAAGCCCAGGATAGCCTGCTGGAAGAAGAGAGATCACAAAGACATCTGAATTACCCATGGTCTCCCAGATGAGGCTCTCTTAGACCATCTGGCAACCAGTCAAACCACAGTAAATGACAGATGTCCTAGGGAGCCCAGATGAGACCCGAGTAACTACTTAGCCAATTTGTAGCCTCCTGCTCATGCATAAACAATTACTATTTTAAGCCAGTAAATTTTGAAGACTTTGTTCTGTGGTATTATTATGTCGATAAATAGCTGTTACACCCACTGTTACCAATGGCATTTTTCACTGTATTATTAGCAGTACTAGCCATGTAATTAGACAAGAGAAAAAAATTGGAAAGAGGAAAGAAACTATTGACATTTACAGAGGTAAAGATTGTATATCTGGATAACACAAGATTATCAACAATGATAATAAACAATACAAATAATTCAGTAAACCAGTGGACCACAGATGGATTATACAGACATTAGTGGATTTCATACATATACACAATAATCAGTTGTAAATTAAAACTGAAGAAAAAGCCAATTTATAATAGAAATAAAAAAGATCAAATATGTGGGGATAAATATGTGGGGGTAAATAAATAAAAAAGATCAAAATGCAGGAGATGTTTAAGGAAATTTTAAACACTCTTAAGGGACCGAAAAAACCCATAAAAAATTGAGATATTTTTAGGAAGAAAGACACAACACTATAAAGATGTCAAGCTCCCCAAGTTAATCTAGAAATTGAAAGCATTCATAACTAAAATGCAATAATTATGGCTTCTGTTTTGTTTAGAAAGGTCAAGCCAGGGGAACCTGGGTGGTTAAGTGTTCCACTCTGGATTTTGGCTCAGGTCATGATCTCAGGGTTCCTGGGTTCCAACCTCAGTCTGGCTCTGCCCTGCCAATGAGAAGCCTTGTCTCCTTCTCTCTGCCCCTTCCCCAGGAGCAAGAGCTCCCTTACACATAGCACTCTCTCTCTCTCTCTCTCTCTCTCTCTCTCTCTCTCTCTCTCTCAAAATAAATGAATAAACTTAAAAAGAAAAAAAAAGGCATTGGTATTTAAAAAAAAAGAAAAAAGAAAAAAGTCCTCCAAGATATATTTTAAGTGAAAAGGGCAAGCGACTAAAATACACACAGTATGCTCCCATTTGCATTAAAAAGGGACATGGATAAATAATATTTATCTATATTAAATTGTATAAGCATAAAATCCTCTAGAAGGGTAAGCAAAGAACTAATAATTGTTCACCTGGCTGGGAGGCTGGAAACTGAGCAGATAGGAAGCCTTTATCTACTACTTGTTGTATCTTTTTTGTACTTTTGATGCTTGAAATGTGTGAATTATTTAACTATCCCAACAAGTGAGTTTTAAAAAATTGTTTGAGCAGGAAAAAACAAAGGAAAAAAATTTCAGAATGACATATCAAAGGTCCACAGGGCTGGGACGATATGTTTGTCTTTCTGATGCCACATTTGAATGGGCACACAGCCTGGGCACACCTCTCCTGCAATTCACAACCTAGCGCACTGCAAACTACTCTCGCTTAGACCACAGAAAAAAAGCAGCCTGCTCAGCCACCTTCAAAAAGTCCCGATACACACCTTCTGGGCTGCCCTTCCGTTCCTGTGATTCCAGGATGCACTGTTCACAGCCAGAGCTTTCTGTAAAACTGGAGGCCTCTTGGTTTGTACTTAAGAAGGGATCTCTAAATGAAACCTACATCCATCCATACATTCAGCCACATCTCTGGTTCTCTTTTTTTAATGTTTATTTCATTTTATTTCACTATTATATGGATGGCTTCCTTTTTCCAATGAAACAAACTGCATCTCACCCTTGCAGGACTTTGATGGGACTTACTCACTCATTCCCAAGTCCTTGAGAACATTACCACTCAAAATGTTGCCTGTAGTTCAAAAGAATCAGCCTCACCTCAGGGTTTGATGGAAATGCAAAGTCTTGAGCCCCACCCCAGACCTTCTGAATCAGAATCTGCATTTCAACAAGATCCCCAGGTGATTTGCCAGTAGGTTACTGAAAGAGAAGTCTGCCCCCATGGAAACATTTTGAATGCTTCAGAGATACCATGGGGGGGGGGGGAGGGGGTGCGGGGGTTAAAGCAAGGTGACCCTGGAAAAGGGAAGCTCACTCAAGTATCTATTTCTGTGAAATACTCTTTACCTCTCAAAAACACCTGTCGCACATATAATGAAAGGTGAGCAGGCCTTGGGAAATCATCCACAAGTAGTCCATATGGCATGTTCAGGAAAAAATACGACTGTGAGCCCATCCAAGGGAGACTGGCAGGAATTCAGCTTGTGAAAGCTCCAGACCAAATGGAGATGGGAGTTGCCCATGAGGGCACAGCTGGAAGAAAATATGTTTCCTTTAAAAAAGAAATTTCCAGGTATCCAGGTAAATCCACAGGAAATGGAGACTCAGGGTTGCCTAATGTTGTACCGACAGAAAAGACAAATTTGTTAAACGTTCAGCATCTTCCCCTAACAACCTCCTGGAGGGAGGCAGGCATTTCTACCCACATGATGCTAGCCAGGCTGAACCTTACTCTGGGTGTTTGGAGCGGTCACCAAGAGCCTGGCCCAGCCACCTCTGTCACAGAGACGGGAAGTACAGTAATGGGAGAAATAGGAGATGTCCTCTAACGATGTTAGTGGGTAAAAGAGTGAGAAGGGAAAACCTAGAGATTAAAATACAGTGTGTCATATCCTTTCCCTATGTGTTTGGAAAGGAAAGACCCAGTTAGGACTCAGGTGGGGAGGCCAGCAGGCTCACATGGCTGAGGATGGGGGCTCTCTGCTCATCAGAGGGTCCTTTGTCTCCTGTGTGAACATTCGATACAGAAATATGCATACAAGTGGTACTAGCAGATTTATCTGGGGTGAGAGGAAGCAGGACAACATTTTGGGATTGTAAAAGAGCTACTCAGGATTGTATTCCATCTAGAGTATAACCAAGTCATTAAATATATGTACAATTCCAAGTAAGTGTTCTATAAAAAAAATAAAGGATTCGTACTGGGGGGGAAACGTTATCCAGCTGAACACGTTTTAGTCTGCTAACATAATATCCATTGTAAAAAATTGGGGGGGGGGGGCACCTGGGTGGCTCAGTCAGTTGAGTGTCCAACTCTTGATTTCAGTTCAGGTCATGATCCCAGGGTTGTGGGATGGAGCTCTGCTTCAGGCTCCGTGCTGAGTGTGAGGCCTGCTTAAGATTCTCTCTCTCTCTCCCTCTGCCCCTCTCCCTCACTTGCGCTCTCACACTCTCTCTGTAAAATAAAATAAAATAAAAAATTTGGAGCAAGAGCTCAAAGAAAATAAAATTTGTCCACAATCTCATTACCTAGATTATATTTTAGTATGTAGCTATTTAGTCCTTTAATTTTCATTTTTTACATCATTTTATTTTTAATTTCTTACGTTTTATCTTATTTTTTATAGAGAGAGAGCATGAGAGGGGCAGAGAAAGAGGGAGAGAGAGAATCCCAAGCAAGCTCCATGCTGTCCGTGCAGAGCCCGACACGGGGTTCCCTCCCACCAACCGAACCGTGAGATCGTGACCAGAGCTAAAATCAAGAGTCGGACGCCCAAACAACTGAGCCACCCAAGTGCCCCCATTTTTCACATTATGTTAAAGGAATTTTTTGTAATTGCACAACGGAGGGATTCACACGTGCAGAAGTTCAAATTGTATAGGATAGGCTATAGGGGGAAAACTATACAGGATAGAACTATATAGGATAAACTATATAGGATAGGGTATATAAAGTAGGCCATATAGGATAAACTATGGAGGATAGAACTATACAGATATACTATACAGGATAAACTGTATAGGATAGGCTCCATATGACAAACTATATAGGATAGGACTATATAGGATAGAACGATAAAAGTCCCCCTTTACTCTCATTCTCCACCCCCTCTCCATCCTACTCTGTAACCAAGGAAAGCTATAAAACAAGTCCTTTCTCTATGTGTTTTCTCTATGTGTTTTATATATACACACACACAAACATATTGTCTGCCATAGTTTGTTCACTACATATGTGGACTCATACCCTCTTCATATTGTTCTGTGTCTTGCTTTCATCCTTTTAACCATATGCTTTGAAGACTTTCCCATGCTGGCACATGGAGAGCTATCACACTCTAAAATGCTGCATAGTACGCCATTGTATGGCTACGCCACAGTTTACTTAAATAAATAAGTAAGTAAATAAATAAATAAATAAATAAATAAATGCTATTAGCGGTTTATCTCCTTTTTCAATATTATAATTAACATGGCAATGACACACGTATGTATGCTTCTGTGCACGTGTGCCAATATTTGTAGGATAAATTCCTAA
Organism: Herpailurus yagouaroundi; assembly: GCF_014898765.1. Classification (NCBI taxonomy): domain Eukaryota; kingdom Metazoa; phylum Chordata; class Mammalia; order Carnivora; family Felidae; genus Herpailurus; species Herpailurus yagouaroundi. The sequence continues at coordinate 5,439,895 of NW_024412432.1, read as the reverse complement.
AAGAATTCCTGATGCAGTCTCTGCATTTCAACTTTGATAATTCTTAGCAACGTGCCCTCTAGTATAGGACAATTTATAATCTAATCAACAGTATTTGTTTCTCACACTTGTTCTTACTTTTTCTAAAATACTGCCAGTCTGGTGGGCCAAAGACATTACTTGATTGGTTGTATAATTTGACTGTCCTCCATTATGAATGAAGTTGCCAAGAATTTTCTCAGCCGTGTGTGGTCATTTTTATTTATGTGAATTGTTTGCCCCAATGCCACTTTTCTAATGAGTTGTTTGTCATTTTGTAAGAGCTCTTTATATATTTGTGAGAGCTCTTTATATGTTATAAATTACCTTGTTCATGTATTTTACCTTCATATAAAATATTTCCACAACCAAAAGCAGTGATGAGATCACATCCTCTTGAAGGTGGGAAGGGGCCAAATTGGAAAGGCTGTTTATTCACTGGAGTTCGGTCAAGTAAATAAGGTCCACATGATGGTAATGGAAGCTTTCCACCATGCCCAGTGGAAAAAGGCATGCGAGCTGGCCACAAAAATTCATTCTTATGATGGCCGTATGACATTCATGAGATTAGTTTGCCAGTTGGCTTCTGGGCACAACTTTTCTTTTGAGAACAAACACTTTTTCTACATAGCACCCAGATTCCATGCCATGGTGTATATTCAGGATAGGAAGAAAGTACCTTTCCATGAAAAAATCATCCATTTGTTTTCACCCTCTTTTTTCAATGATGCTTAGAAAGAGTTTACAAAAGTGTTTTAAATAAAATGGAATTCAAAAAGAGACAAGTAAGGAAGGAGCGCCTGGGTGCCTCAGTCCATTAAGAGTCCAACTCTTGATATTGGCTCAGGTCATGATCTCATGCTTTGTGAGATTGAGCCCGACATCAGGCTCTTCCTTGACAGCTCAGAGCCTGCTTGGGATTCTCTCTTTCCCCTTCTCTCTGCCCCTCCCCCACTTGCACCTGTGCACATGAGCTATCTCTGTCTCTCTTTCAAAATAAATAAATAAACATTAAAAAACAATAAAAGTAAAATAAAATTGTTAAATTAAATTAAATTAAATAATTTAATTAAAAAAAGAGAGACAAGGAAAAGAAAGTAAGGGCAACCTTAGTATTCTTACACGAGTGCCCAAGATTCTGCACAACTGCTAGAAGTTGATGGCACATTTAGTCTAAGTGTCTTCAAGCTGAAGTTAAGGGAAACACGACCAGAACGAGTCACGTTGTCAAATACAAACATACCTGTTTCTTAAGGAAAACATAGTTTTTCCTAACACTGATGCTTCCTGAAGGAAATACTATGTGACAAGAAGTATACTATCTATATTTAGAGTAAACTCCTTAGAGAGTTTTATTTATGTTCCCTCAGCACCAGATAAAGCTGGAACAATAGAACAGTTGGGTAAAACATTTTTTTAAGGTGAAGAATGTTTTAATTGAAAAACGAAAGCATGTTTGCAATTTTCCACAATGAAATGTGCACACGAGGCAGTGGGCAAATAAGTGTGAATGTGCATGCCTCACTCAGAGCAGACCGTATGTGTGCACGAGGCGGGTGGGGGGTAGGGGAGGGGGGGGTGGGATATAAAATGGCTGAGTTAAGGAGAAAGAACATAATTTGCAAAAATACTCATTAGAGGATTGTGTTCAGTGATATTTTCTGCTAACACATTTAGCATTTTGAATCTGTTTTCAAACATACTTGTGCAATTTTACAGCGGACCCCAGCTGTCCAGATAGAGGCATACCTACAAAGACACACTGGTACAGGGGGGCGATGAGATTCGTAAATTACCACAGGCTGTGGTTTGTGGAAGGCAGCTTGCTACTAGAGAAAGAAACAGAGATACGATTCCCTCTTTTAATAATTCTGGACACACAGGGAGGGGTGGGGGTGAGCTGATTGGTCAGTTCCCAGCATACAGATTAGCGTAGGGGGCAGGGCTTAGGGTGGAGGGCAGGGCTTCTGAAAGTTGATCAGGGCAGTGGATGAGCAAGAGGCACTGTCTTCATTCTCCTCTTCCACCCGTGGGGCCCCAGTAGTAAGTTTCTCTCACCCATTAGGCGATCCTAGAACTACTGAAATGTCATTAGATGCCCAGAAACTGAAGGAGCTTTCCCAACACCCACAACAGTAAGATCAAAAATTTAGGTGTGGACTTTGAGGGGAATAGGTAAGTAGACCATATGTTTTGCTTTTTTGTTTGTTTGTTTTGTTTTGTTTTTGAGGCAATAAAGGTCTAACTTAGTGGTTCTCAAAGTGAGAGGTTCCCGGAGCAATAGCAGTAATGTCACCTGGGAAAATGCAAATTCTCAGCCCCCTCCCCCTCCCAGAATTACTGCCTCAGCAACTCTGGAGGCAGAGCCTGGTGATCTGTATTTTAACCAGGATTACAGTTGATTCTGGTATGTGCTCAAGTTTGAGAACCATGTGTCTAACTTGAAGAAGAAGTTGTTTTCCTGTGACTCAACCCACCTCACTGGAGTTTTTCATTAGGATGGGGGGTGTTACTTTGTCTTCTATTTGCAGTCTATCACCCTGTTACTGTGTCTGCTTCTCAGGCACATTCCAGGGAAGGGTGTGTTCTAAGGGTGTGATTTGGGGAATTGTGCCCTGTTGGCCATAATATTATCTAACGGGACCCTGATCCTACCCTGGTTTTCCGCAAAATTCATAATTTATCTGTCTCTAAAACAGTCAAGCTAGAGTATTTATAGCATAAAGAAGCTAGCCACAGCATAGTTCTAAAAAAAAATCCACAGTTAGCATCAGTAAATGGTGTAAAGGCTCATATGTTGCTAGGAGGAAAAAAAAACAAGAAAGAAATAAAGAAAAGGGCAGAGAACTTCTCAGAATGAGATGTTTGGTTTATTCAAGTTGTGAAATATAGAAAACCAGACTGCTTGTTAAGCTTGAAATAGTCATGATGCTCCCATGTAGCAAAGATTGAAGGAAACGTTTCGGTCCACACTTTCCCTATGCGAAGGAACCACGAGAACACATTTTTGCCAGGTAACTAGCATTGGTGCCTGAACTGAAGAATGCTGTGGCCAAATTCTTACTTATCACGGTCGACCAAACACATTTAGTTTTTGATGTTCTAGGGTTTGGTTCCATGTACAAATCTGCACTGTTGAAGTCGTTGCTACAGAAAGCAACCATGAGAAGTGCCCATCTTCGGTCTCCACCAAATGAATAAGAGCGACTGGTTGCCTAAGTGTTTTTAGAGCTAAGGAAAAGTGAGTGGTAGATTGAGTCAGGAAGTCACATAAAAGAAAATTCAGGCTCGTGATTTATTTATTTCTGTCATGCAGTTGCCAGTGCTATTAAAATAATGTCAAGGACATAATGACGAATTTAATAAGATATTGATGGTGGATCTGACAATGGGTTAGTGCCTAAAGTAATGAAATGTCATGATAAAGTGCATTATGTGCTCCCTTGCATCATTAAAGTGACTCCGGACAAACGGAGAAGCGGCCCTGAGACTTCCTTCAGATGCACTAAATGGCTCTTCTTCAACTAAAAGCTCTCTGGTTCTTCTCTTGGGATGAAGGATCAGGACTGAAACTCCTGCATCTAAGGGGGAAAAGAGACAGAAACCAAGCAAGTCTAATCCAGCTCAAGCACATTACCTCTGACGTGCACACATCTTTACAAAGCTAGACCAGTTAGTACGTTAATGTCTCAAAATGCAAACCGTGGGGATATTTCCTGAAGGGCAATGGGGGGTCCAGCTTTACTTAATTCCTATCCAAATCTCCAAGTGAAATCACTTCTTTATTTCATTACCAGGCTCTCTTCAATGCAGTTAACATCTAATTATGCTTTTTAATGTCACTTTTGGTATCTAAGTTACCTATGAAGGCAGGGCTACTTTTAAGAATTTCTTTAAAATGGATTCCCATTATTTTTCATCCCTGTGCCCTGAACTAGGAGAAGAACAAACTGGAATCTTAAAGGTTATCTCACAACACAGCTCCTTTCAGGTTGCCTTTTGGTCTTTGCATTTTGAGAGTTCTCAAGGTGGACTTGATGTGAGCTCTCTGCATTCCTAGAATTAAACGAATAATTATTACGTCTACAGGAAAATGTAATGACATCAGAAAGGAGAAGTGAGGGAGGAGTATGAGAGGAAAACGGGGGGAAAATAGGGGGAAAAAAGAGAGAAAAAAGAAAATAAAGGCAAGGACAGAAGAAAGGCAAAAAGATTGGATCACATAACCATTTCAAGAGGAGAGACGAATCTGAATGTTTCATTTACTGTCGCACTAACCAAACCTACCAATTCCTCAACTTTTAGCTCATTTTGATTGTGGAGTCAAAAAGAATGAAGTTTACTCATTTCTGAGTTTAGAAGCTAAATCTTGAGTTTAGGATCATACCTCCACTCATTTGGAAACAAAAGTTTGGCCACGTATTTCCAAAATTAACGATAATGTCAATGGCATGCCAAGGATGCCCCACCAAGACACAGAGCTTTTCATTGGTTCCATCATTATACGTGAAGAGGGCTTGAAATGAAAGCAATATTTTTTAAAGCTTCTTAATTATGATGAAGGGTTCACATTTGACAATGCACAGTTGATTTTCATTATTCATAGTAATTACATTCTCTAAAGTTGCCTCAAACAGAATTAGCTACTCTGAACCATTGCTCCTAATGGAAATATAAAGTTAAGTTCCTATGAGACTAGGGTTACAACATTTTTGTCAACCAATCAGTACATGATCTTGTTTTGTGTGTTTCTGTTTAAAGATACCATATATGTATGTGTGTGTATATATGATATCTAGGATTCATTAACATTGAATTCTTGGCCAATAGCAATATAACTCATGCCTGAATGAAGCTTATCTAACACACATACTTTCTCCATAAGGCACATCACAGTTTTGAATGTAGGAACACTAGACAACACTGAAGCACTGTGTTTGGGGGCCATTTTAAATAGTGAAAGCACCATCAAAAAGCACAAAAACTTAAAAGCATGCAAAAAAGGCCACTTGAAACAAGTTTGAGACTGAAACAAGAAAGCAAGCAGGCCTTTTGTCAATCTCAGCCAGGAACATGCATGTTGGGTGACTCAAATCTTTCACTGCTCTGCACATGTCTGCAAATGACAGCAAAGTTCCAGGAGTGTGGCTTTTGGAATTACCAATACATTTTGGCCACTAGACTAATTCACAAATGCGGAATGTCCCTTCTAGATAGTTAGAACTGTTTCTTAGTTCCTGCATTCTTTTTCTGAAGTAAAATAAAATAGAAAATAAAATAGTAAAATGTAGAGGAGAATGAATCACTGAAAATGGAAAAGAAATGGAAAACAACAAAACTTGGCAGATAACTAGATTGGAAACTGAATTGGTATTGCATTTTACAACCCTCATGACCACCTTTGTACTGAATAGTTTATGAGGGCTCCAAGAGATTCAGAGATATACCCATTGGCAGATAGCCACCAAGTCTTAGGACCACATCTCCAACCTATGTCTTTAGATTGAAAATTCCACCTAACATCCATGAATAGAGTTAAAAGGGGAAGCATGGCCACCTGCGAAGCTTTGATTAAAGTATGCAAAATGATATTATTTCTTATACTTACTTAACACAGCTCATACTAGATGGCTTCCGTAATACTTGAGTAATAAAATATCAATTCCACAGGTTTACATTAAGGTCATTCTCACAAGGCAAACTGTGAGGAAGTGTAGAGAGTCACTGAGGAAAATGCAAGGTAATACATTTAGGGAGAAATGATTCTAACCCTGGTTATAAGACAAATTGCCCTGGCTTATCAAGACCAACTTAAGAAAAGGCTCTTGAAATCATTGTGAACCGTATTCTGACAATATCAGTCCTTACGGTGGGGCTGTACAATGGTTAGTAAGACACACTGGAAACCAATTTTTCTGATTAAAGGGGCAGCTGAGGAGCTCCAGTGGATCTTGCCCAGTAAAAGTTGAGCCGACTTTACGACATCTGATTTTTCTAAGAAAAGTTGGAAATTCCTGTTTTTATGTGAAAATATCCATGGTAGAGATAGCCAGTGCTTACCCCAAATCCCTGAGATCCCCTATACTTTCTAGCCTCCATTGCAGTTTGGTTAGAGCCATGTGACCAATTTTGTTCAGTGGTCTGTGAACAGAAGTAAGTTTTAACCACAGTGACTATAAATGCCTGTCCTCCTCCCCCTCTTCTATTTCTCTCTCTCTCTCTCTCTCTCTCTCTCTCTCTCTCTTTCAGAAAATGACCTGATTGTACCTCAGAATCTTATTGTCCTCCAAGATATCCCAGGTGTCTTTACATTAGAAGTATAATACTTTTTCCCTTCTGAAATCCAGATTGACCTTTGGAATATATGGCAAAGGCTAAGAATTGTGCCCCAACATCCATTCTTCCTTTCTTCTATAATTCTTTGGAAGGAGGTTTTAGTTATCCACACAAATGTTCAGAATAAAGGCTAATTTTCAAGCTGTCCTTATTACCGTGCATGGCTCTGTGTCTAAGTTTTGGTCAATCGGGTGTGGCCATTTTGGGGGTGTTCCCTCTCTTGCCTTGTTCTTCTTCATCCTGCCAGTCGGAAGCAGACATGGAGAAGAACCATGGATGAGGACGAAGTGCTAGTATCTATCTACCTGACCCTGTGGAGCTGCCACATCAGTGGTGGATTGCTTTTGTCTGGACTGAGAGAAATGAAACTTCTAATTTGTAGAAGCTACTCTCACCATGGGTCTTTGTCATAGCAGTCACAGCATAGGCTGGATAAGCCAGACATTCCAATGCTATGTCTACAGCTGTAACTCCTGTCGAAACTTTTAGGAAGTAGAGTTTCAAGAGTTCAGGACGTAGTATGACAGAGCCATGACGGTTATGGATTTTCAAGTCACAAAGAAGTGACACAGAATCTCATGTGGCCGCTTCCTATCTCTAGGACCAAGATAATTATATCTCTGAGTTTAGTTTCCTTTGCTTCAAATTTGAATAAGAATAAGACATCTTTGGGTTATTGTAAAAGCTAAGTGAGCCAATGTATGTAAAGTTCTTGGCACTCAGTAAATATTCAATAAATAGCTGTTGCTGCCTTTCAAGAGTCAGAGACACAGTAGAAGTAGGTTGGCAGGAGAAAGGGTAAGAATGGTTTCATCAGCCTGCCTTACTTTGGCAACCTGGTGACCTGTGAGCGCCATGAGGTGGCCAGGGACTGCTAGGGGGATGGGAAGCAGCCAGTCAGTTCTGCGAACCCCTAGTCACACTCTGTGGCTCACCACTCTCCTCTGGATGGAAAACATCATCCCATGGCTGACGGACATCTGGACTTGCCGTCCTCATTCATTGAACTTGATCATGCGTTCACTCTCGGCCTGAGTGGAGCACAGGCTCCTTTCCCTACTTTGGTCTGCAGGTGTGGATGGAGCAAGAAGGGCCTTCCCAAGAAAGATGTGCTGTAACCCCTCCAAGCTGAGTCAATGCTAACAAGCCTAACACTCTGCCGAGCGCCAGAGGCCACTGGAAGCTTCTGAATCCAGCTGCACATCCCAGATGTGCACATTGATGAGATGCCAGGCCATCCCAAAGTGTAGCTCCAGGGCTTGATGGGCTAGTGCCAGGGCCCATCAGGGAGCAAGCACTGGTGAAACAGGGCGTGAATGCCCACTGTCAAAGGAAACCCTTCTCTTTACGGTTTCCTTTCTGACCAGTGACATACCTGCCTAGAGGACAGTGGAGCAACTCTCCTCTGGAATGGCTGGCCCACCTCGGGGTTGGTGAGGGCTGGCTAAGCTGGCCTTCACATGGACAGTCAGCAGGCACCTTGATGATAAGAACTGATATGATCTAGGAGGGGCTGTCCCTTCCTTATATTCCCTTGACAGCCACATTGCCTAAGTTTCTGGCCAGAGGAGACTTATGCCTTGTCTTTTGAGGTGCCACCCGAAGAGGGTGAGAAACATGGGGAGAAAAATAAAATTGGTGAAGGACAAAGTCACTTAAATGTACACTTGTCTGAAAGAGCATAGACGAATTGATTTGTTTTATGTTTGTTTCTTCTGTTCAGCACTTGATAAAGGACAGAGAGAGGGAATGAGCTTGGGTCCAATGTCCTTATGCCCCACCTCAGCTCCTCCGTCCAGACCCTCCTCCATCCCCCACAGGCAGCTTCCCCTGACCTCCCCATCTTTCTACAAAACTTCAGCCACATTCTTGCCTTAGCAAGGTGGAATCAGAATGTTGATTCACATAACAATACTCAGCCTCAGTGGTCAGGGTCAGTTATGACCACAGTGAACCCCAGGCCCTTGTGAGCTGGCCTTGGAATCTACCTTCTAACTACAACCCATTCTTAATTCTCACACAAACTGGTAAGTGACTTAGGAACATAGTCATGACACGTTTGAGGGTGTCTGCTCACGAAAGTAGACAAATGTCTACAACAGTATGGGAAAACACAGATGTATGGTACATAGAAACTCAAGTTGGGAGAAGGTGCTAAAGTAAGGGACAGGTCAAAGTCCCTTTTAAGTTTATTTTTACCCCAAATCAGTTCCTCTTCTGTTAAGTAATGAAGGAAGAACTTAGAGGGTGGGGAGTGAGGGAAAGAGAAACAGTTCATAGAGGAGGGATTTTACCAGCCCGTTCCTTCGGGAGCACCATGGCCATGAGTCTTTCCCAGACTCCTCCCATGCCCATAAAGCCAGAGGCTTTGCATTAGGGAAAAATGAAGCAGGTGACCAGGGTTATGCAACGTCCTGTGCCTTGTCTGCAGAAGGGTATCTCGTTTCATGTGGTCTCTCAGTATGAAGGGATGAAATTCTAATTTTAAGAAAATAGTGACATGTATTGTATTTTTGATTAACAACCCCCCCCCCATGCTTTTCTCCTAAGAAAAGCATAAGGAAAATAAAATCTTCAGAAGGAAGAACTTGAGAGAAACCATGGGCACAGAGTTCCATGGTCACTTCCTGTTTGGGAAAAGCACAGAGTATATTTGGGCTGAGTTCATGACACTTGGCCATCCATTTATGTCCACAGTAGCTCTTTTCCTGAAGTCTCCATTGCACGCGGGCAGACACACTCACACTTGCCCCGTTTCCCAATGCTCTTTTTGGATAATGTCAAGGGCTTAGTGAAATCTCAGGGTGAGCTCTTAATGCACAGGTTTTGTGCAAGTAAATGTTCAAATGAGCAGAGGTTCTTACCAAGCCTTCTGCAAACACAGACCACTTTGGTAGAAGCTGGGGGGTAAGGAAAGGTTAGGAAGGAGCCCCGGACACCCTGAAGAGTGAAGGGCTCCTTAATGAGGCAGTCATTTTGTTTATTCCTGACTCTTCCCCTCTAAATTTCCAACCTCACCTTTACCTGCTTGAGCAGTATTTGGCTGCATAGAGCTCATACCGTGCCTCATTCCTATAATTTCCAACAACTTCCCAGTCCCACTTTTCCTAAATATGTAAGTTGTGTCCTCAAGATCATGGGCTGCTTGTAATGGTGTGGGAGGAGGGAGAAAGGCTGGCTCACTAGAGTGATCAATAAAGCACAGCATGTACTTACTTTTAAACTGTTCTGGTATGTTCCATTTCTGGAGTCAGTGAAGGATTGGACTGAATGCATATGTTTCCAGCAAACAATTCAGGGGCGTGTCATACTATGTGTCCATTTGAAAATGTCCCTCCTGAGGTTTAAATAATTAGAAATTAAGATTTACCATTGACGTGCTGTTGATGGCTGAGTTATCTGCCGAGAGCAATACAAGAAAGCAGAGATAAAGACAGACCATTGCCTTGAACTGTTACTCTGTGAAAGGTGATCTCGATTTGGACAGGAGTCAACCTCCAAATGCTAGAGCTATCAGCCCCCAAGGGCTTTTCCAATAAGTGGGCCTACTTTTCAAAGCCAAGTTTCAAAGTAAATGCAAGTTCTCCCCAGGCTCTGGATGCCCCTCACAAATAGGGAAGTGGACACTACAGAAATGCAAGAGAGAGGTGGTCCAGTGCTTGCTGTCCTGAATATAGTCTTCATGCCTGTCAGATAATCAGGAGGACATTTCAAAGACAAGGACATTATGGGGTCATGGAACAACAATCCAAGACAGAATTGAAGTCTTAGACTAAACTGATCTTGGATTTTTAAAAAAATGTTTATTTATTTATTTTGGGGAGAGAGGGAGGGAGAGAGAGAAAGCCCACACATGTGAACAGGGGAGGGGCAGAGAGGGAGATAGAGAGTTCTTTGCAGGCTCTGCACTGTCAGCAAAGAGCTGGACGCAGGGCTCGAACTCATGAACCGTGAGATCATGACCTGAGCCGAGATCAAGAGTCAGATGCTTAACCGACTGAGCCACCCAGGCACCCCAGACCGAACTGATTTTGAACCCTAATGCTTCCACTTATAAATGGCATGGCTTTCCTGTCTCCTGTTCCTCATCTATAAAGTGAGCCTAAAACACGCACCTTAAATATATTATGGGGAAGAAATGAGCTTTTGTAATGTACATAATACAGTAACTGTCAAGACGTGGTGCTCAGTGCATTTAGTTCTTTGCCTGCTCTTGCCCCCCCCCACCCCATTCCATTAACCATGGGCCACTTAGTGCCCAGTTATAGGTAGTCTCAGTGACAACCTGTCACCTCTTGTTACAAAGACACTGTGTGATGGGATACGGGAATTTTTTTAAAGTAGATTCAGCCCTAATCTTTAAAAGCTTGTAATTTTTTATAGGGAGAGGAAGTACGTGCACTGACATGCATGGATGCAAACACAATTGGGCAGTTAGTGTTATCAAAAGCTCAATTGGGTCCCAATCCTTTGGATATTTAGGCAGAGGCTGGCGGGCAGGGGTATAAACTGGGTAAATTTCATCCATAATGGAGGTCAAAATGTTTACCACACACACACACACAAATACATCTATGCAACCGCCACCTATAAAACCTGATGCCTGGGAAAACAGAGTTTACTTTTCATGTAAAAGAATCTACAATCGGTTTTGGCACACTTAGAAAGAGAGAAGATGTAAATTCAAGTACCTCGGCACATAAATGATGTTGTGTAAATGAAGCACAGAAATGGCTCATGTAGGGTTTTGTTTTTGTTTTTTTGTATGTGGTGGCTCCCCTAAAATGAGGGACAGTCATGCATGGGCAATGAGGGAGTACTGAAACATGACTCAGTTTAAGAGAATGCAAGAACCTCTCTCTCTCTCACACATGTACACATGCACACAAACACACACGCTTTTGCTCTGGAATTGTCCTAAATTAATTTGAACCACTGTAAACATCATTGCATTGGTCCATTTGAACATGAACTTGCTCCTGCTTGGGTCTGTCTGTCCCAGAACTGAGAAAGAGCAAAGCCTTCTCAGTCTGAGTTTCTTCTCAGTGAATTGTGGTGAGTAGAAACTCAGTTAGGCTGGAACAAAAGTTAACTCTGGAAGCAACTGAAGTTGCATGAAGACTTGTGATTCCTGGGGCGCCTGGGTTGCTCAGTTGGTTAAATATCTGACTCTTGATATCGGTTCACATGATGATCTCATGGTGGTAGGATTGAGTCCCGCATCAGACTCTGCACTGAGCATGGAGCCTGCTTGGGATTCTCTCTCTCCCTTTCTCTATACCCACCCCCCTGCTCTCTCTCTCTCAAAATAAATAAAAAATAAACGAAAAATAAAAATACTTGTAATTCCAATGTCTACCCTCCTCAAATAAGTTCCTGGTTTTGTAGCTTACAACCCCAAAAGGAGAGCTTGGCTACCAGGTGGGATTATTTAAGTGTTGACGTGAAATTCAAGCAGAGGAAAGGCAAACATTAAAGTTTTGTTGTTGGCTATGTTCAGAGTCTCATGATATTATCTGGGAGAATAAAAATTATTGCTATAAGTTATGTCTCTCTATATTTTATGTTTTGTTCTTATTATTTTGGGGTTTTGTCTTAAAATTTCAAATTAAATAAATAACATTATTTAACAATACATATTTCTTTTAGAATATTTGAAAAAAAATACAGAAATGAACAAATAGCTAGGCTGGGAAAATCATAAGTTAACTGCGCAAAGGAAATGACAGTCGACATTTTGCATATTTTGACCCAGTGGTCTTGCTCTACATGGTTTTCCGTAATTAAGATCATACTTTACATTTACTTTTAGATGCTGCTCTTTACACTTAGTAGATGGCATAAGCGTTTTTCCAGGGTATTAAAACATTGTTACATATTTTAGATCACAAAAGACTCCTGGTTAGACTAAAGGGGTAACCCTAGAAGGGGTAAAATGACCTATCGTGGTTGCAATAGCAAGGATTGGTACAGAAAGCTTTAGGTGAATCTCTAGACAGGTCCAGGGGCCCAGCTACAATCATGGGAGCTTAAGAAGACTGTTGGCCCAAGCTGTCATTCCTCAGAAGGAGAGGTAGATGGTTTTAGTTGGAAAAACAAAAAACAAAAACCTCACTGGAGCTCATAAAACTGGGATTTTACAACCAGCTTCTGCAAGATGAATGACTTAAAATGATAAGATACAAGTTCAACTTCTGTAGTTTACAGACAAAGTGAAACGAGCCATACATGATAAACTGACTCACACAAGCCCCACAGAATGAAAATCTGTGAGGACCCAAAGTGTGGAAGACATTGACTCTAACCTTTCCTCTGCCTGTCCCTGCTTTTCTTCCACTTGGTCACAACCCACAGCAGAACAGAAGAGGTGCCCACACTTACACCTGTCTTGTACAGGTGGAGAGGCTCAGGTGGTTAACAGGTGTGAGAACTCCGTGTAATCTGTAAATGGCCAAAAAAGAGTAAGGCTTTCTTGATGATGGCGGCATTGATGATCGCTTCCTACCTACTGAGAATAGGGACAGGTGCAACCATATTTGCCTCCTTTATGGATTCATTCAACAATTTTATTGAAGATGCCAGGCACTGATACTGCAGTGATCAAATAGATAAAACATTTAAGGAGTTTACATTCTAGGAGACATGAACAATAAAGAAGCAATTCTAGGAGCAACGGACAATAAAGAAGTTACAGAGTATGATCATTAGTGATGAGTGACAAGGAGGAAAAAATAGGCAAGAATAAGATGTATAATGTCCTGAGAGTGAGGCCAAATGTTAGACGGTGTGGCCAGGAAAAGAAGCTGTGTGTATAGCTGAAGGAAGAGCTTTCTGGGCAGAGGGAACAAAGGCCTGAAAGTAGGAATGTGCCTGGGGTCGTGAGGAGCAGGGAGGAGGCCAGTGTGGGTGGAGTGCAGTGAGGTTAACCAAGTCGCGATGAGGATCTGGATCACGTGGTGTCATGAAGGTTATCGCCAAGGGAAGAGTTTTCAACAGCATCTCTCTGGCTCTGCAGAGAACTGACTCAAGGCAAGTGAGGGTGTGAGCGGGAAAGGGTTAATTCAGCAGGCCTAGATTATTCAAACCCTTCTCATTCAACAACAGCAACAAAGCCTGGCTGGGGAGAGGCTTCTGGGAGATAGTCTCTGAGCCCTTGGAGCACTCTGTGTGATAAGAGTGTTGTTGCCCACAGGCCTTGGACCAGGTAAGAGGGCTGGAGTCTGAGTCGGTGGGGTGAGTCGTGCAGATGTTCCCTGCCTACAGGACTGACCCCCAATAGGCTTGGACACCGAGCCTTTCCTGTGTGAAATCCTTCACACGTGTTGTCACACATCATTGCCAACACATTAAGTGTGTCCTCTGCAAGTCCACTGGGAGGACACACCTGTGCCTGGTTTCTCCTGGACTCTGTCCCATTGCCTCTTGCCTGTGCTGATTTCCATTTGCATGCCTTTGCTGTAATAAGCCATAGTATGAAAACAACAGCTTTTCTAATTCCTGTGAGTCCTTCTAGCAAATCACTGAGCCTGAGAGTGGTCTTGGGGCCCCCAATTCATGGTGGAAGCCGTTGAGACCAGGTGAGTCGAGCCTCTAATCTATGTGAAAGGTGATAGTGGCTTGCCCATCACGATTTTGTCTCAGCAATACCCTGGGGATTTCTGTTGAAACTTTTGAAGCTCATTGGCAGGAGAAGGATACCTTTCATCAATGGCAATTGACATAATCCAGGCTGTCTTTATTAAATGGCTAATTCTGGTCTGATCTGTCAGTGAATCCTTTCTGCCCTTCCCCCAGGGAAGAAGTTCTTAGGAAACTTGGTTACTCTAAGTTGCCAAGAAAAAATACAAAGATTTCTCATTTCTCTGTTGTTGTGAGCCAGCAGGTCTGCATCCATCAGCAGATACAGTTGTAATCTGAAGAGCTCAGAAACAGGGAAAAGCCTGAGTCACTCCTAACCATCTCTGACCTCCATCTCCCCAATATTGCCATAACATTGTCATTATCCCAAATGAGTGGACAAGACACTGACCTTGGGAGGATCAGTGTAGGAAATGGGAAAACATGAGGAAAAAGATCCTCAAGCTTCCACTTGAGTGGAACAAGGGGAACATTTCTACATTCTAGCTCATTTCATTTATTATATTTCTCTCCTAGAATATTAACAACAAGGGGGTATATGAATGACTAGTGTCAATGGGTATTTGAGATAAAACAAAGAATATCTGTAGATGAAGCCCAAGCCTTTCTGCAGAGTGAATGTTCTGTAACAATACTTGTAGAGGAAGGTAGCATGTGCTCCACACAGACATGAAGCTTTGGCGAACTTAAGGTTTTTCTCTAAGGAGTTCAGTGTATGTTTAGAAGACAGATGACAGGATCTAAGCTTCCTAGGTTATTAGACTGCCTAGATTATGTTCCCTGTCTACTGAAAAGGCAAAGAAGTGGAACTAGAAGACAGAGGGAACTCACTCTTGTGTTTGTAGGGAAAGGCATAGACCAAAAAATCAGCCAGACCTTAGATCAAATCCCATCTCTCCCATTTACTTTGACCTTGGGTAAGTTACCTACCATCCTCAAGCCTCTGAAACTCCCATTCTTCCCTCATTAAGTGTGGATTATGTTACCTGTCTCCAAGCATCAGTATAGAAAGTTTAAGTAATGTGTGTTTGGCACCAACCCCACAACAGGAGCTAGTGAATGTTCACTTCCTATTTCTAGATATTCCATGTACTAATAAACAGTATCAATGCAATTTGAAGGAGAAAAAAAACAAGGGACTTGCCCTGGCCAGTGGGAGAGTTCCTCTCTCAACTACTCCTTTTATGCTTGATGAAGGAGGGTCTCCTGCTGAGAAAAACCATAATTTCATAGCTTCTGTTCATACTTTTAGTTGAATTTTTTGTTAATGGTACACATAGTATGGCCACGTAGGAGTTTATGGGTGGCCCTTGATTGACAATGGCCATGCTATACCAGTTGTTGAAGATTTTAATATTCTCCCTGGTTTTGTACCAATAAAATGTGGATACCTGGTTGGAGTAGATCATTCTTTGCTTATGAGAAGACCTCAGCAAGCTCTTGGCTATGTAGAGGTAGCTTTGTAAATTAATGTGGGGGAGAAAGTAAGAGCTGGAATGGCACATACGACATTTATGTTTTGGAGATAGGAAGCATGGAGGAAGAGTGGCTATTGAAAGAGAAAGAGGCTCCAAAAGGTCAAACTGAGATGGCACCCAAGAGAGCCTGGCTACTGATAAATTGCCTGGGATAAGGAATGGCTGAAAGAATCTTTGGAGAGTGATGTCTAATATCTAAGATGAAGTTGCCTACAGTAATCTCCTTTTGTTGCTTTAAACATTCTGTAAAGTTCACTGTACACAAAAGACTTAGTAGTACTTTGAAGGAAGAAAGATTTTGCAGTAATTTCTAGTGTGGGGTGAAGAAAACCAACAAGACAAAACGTAAATCCGTAATACCAAACTGGATGCTCTGTGGACTTACCAGAAGACCAAGAGCATCCCTGAAATCTCCGGGGATGTTGGCAGAAGTAGCCCATGGAGGGTAGGATGGGGATTTGCATTCTCTTCTTGAATCATACCAAGATAAAGGACAACCCCAGAAGGTTGAGACATTTGCATGGTGAATTCTGGGGTCTTTTCAAGAGAGTATTTTGTTTTCACAAGTGCACTTAGTAAAAATAATAAAAGTCACTTACAGGGGTGTGCAAGTGGTTCAGTCAGTTAAGCATCAACTCTTGATTTCAGCTCAGGTCATGATCTCATGGTTCATGGGTTCGAACCCCACATCAGACTCTGCTGACAATGTGGAAACTGCTTAGGATTCTCTCTCTCTCTCTCTCTCTCTCTCTCTCTCTCTCTCTTCCTTCCCAATTTGTGCTCTTTCTCAAAATAAATAAAAATTTTTAAAAGTCAGTTACAGATTCTCTTTATTATTATTATTATTTGACAGAGAGAGAGAGAGAGAGAGAGCACGAGTTGGGGAGAGGGGCAGAGGGGCAGAGAGAGTCCCAAGTAGACTCCACACTCAGCACAGAGCCCAACACGAGGCTGGATCCCATGACCCTGCAATCATGACCTGAGTCAAAATCAAGAGTCAGATGCTCAACCTACTGAGCCACCCAGGTGCCCCTACAACTGTTCTTTATTTGCATCTGCCTGTGTGAATGAATGAGCTATATTTGCTCCCAGCTCTCAAGGGTATATGGTGACAACCCAGGGGCTTTAGAGGACAGAAGGCAGCCTTGGGGTCCCCTTTGGGGGCTCTGAGACCTGACATAAGGAGAGCATCTGTTTAGTGCACAAAGGGCAGGTCTTCCCTGCTTATTTATGAATAGCTTGATAAGAGGCTTAAAAAACGGTGACTGCTGAGTCCATTAGCAGAGTCTGCAGACTCTTGAAATTTTTCCACGCCCACACCACTGAATTCTATTTCTGGATTTGCCTTCAGCTCCAAGGAAAAATGTTCAACCCACGTGTTCATGTCCTGCCCCTGAGTTTCCCATGCCAGATTCCAGAAAAGTGTTTCAGGTAGAAATATCAGTTAACTAGGGGGACAGCATGCACACGCAAAAGGTAGGGTGTTGTGAGTGGTTTCAGAACAAGTAAGAGAGGCATTTCAAAGAACTTCCAGAGCTGATGCTGAGGCAGAATAGTCTTTTGCCAATCCCATGTCTGGCAGCTGGGACCCAGTTTGTAGGTACTTTGTCTCTGAGGGCTCAACAAAATATATGCTGCTCAGATGAAGAAAGACATGTGCTCATTAAGGGTAAAATATGAGAAGATTCTTTATTTCATGAATCCCTGTCTAAAACTTCACTGGCACATATATGAGACATAGGTGTCAGGAATAGTTTTGAATCCTTCTTTGGCTCATGATCATCACGAACATACAAATTTCTGTGAAGGAAGTGCCATATTTTGCTCAAACGCCATATTCTTCTATTCCAGGAAAAAAAAAAAAAGAAATTTTAAGGGATATAAACCAAGAGCAGTTTCTATTTGGGCCTCTTTGGCAAAGAAATAAAGGATCTGGGTAATACAGTCCCTTGCTTGGAGTAGAGCAGAGGAAAGATTCCTTAATAAAACGTATGTACTACTAACTCCTGCCTGGAAACAAAGAATGATATAAACAAGCCATGGCTTGCAGTTTCAAAATCCAGTAAATTATATTTATGGTTGTGCATTTGTCAAGATAAGTAGCTAATGGTAATCCAATAAGCAGATAAGGGTAATAAAATGCACTGAGGCACTGATGCAGGGCAGAAGTCAGACTCAGTGGTGGGGACACCCTTTCCCACTGGCGGTCCTGAAAGACCTTGTCAAATGTCTTCACATGGGGATGATGGCCAGGCCAGGGGCGGAGAGTGGGAAAGAAAGGTCACTTCTGTTTGTGGCCCTTCAGTAATGACAGAGCACTTACCGTCTACTGGTTTGATCATGGTCGAAGTGCTGGAAGAAGAAATCTGCAGCAGCATAGAGAAGAGAAATATTTCTTCCTTGGAGAGCTTTTCAGAAAAGAAAAAGTAGGGCAAGAACCAGCATTCTTTGAGAGAATACTGTACCTAGGCAGTAGAATTAGCACTAAACACATTTTCAGACTCTAGACTGAAATAGAAACCCTAGCAATTGTCAAGCTCCTAAAATGTGCCCAGGACTGGTTCTAACAGACTCCTTTAGATCTACATCTGTTGTGTTGTGGCTGAGTATACGGGAATGTCTATTTCTGTATTTCTGTTTGCAGCTCCAAACTCTCTTCTTGAGGTGTTCTGTTTCCAGGTAACCTCCTAATCTTTCTATGCCAGCGTTTTGTGGTTGTAGCAAGATGGAGAGGATAATCACCATGAGAGCAACTCTCAATAATCCAGTATCTCAGTCACTGGAAACATATGAATGGACAATCCTGCATAGGTAATAAAGAGCATTGCATCAAGTGCAGTCTGATCTTTGGATTTATGCTGGGCCCACGGGTAAGGGACAAACATGTTCCCGCCTTTCTATCTGGGCCTCAGGCTCAAACATGCTATTCCATTTGGGAAAGCACTGCTGTCCTTCTGGCCTGAATGAGCTGCTTTCACAGCAAGGCCAAGGCGCAGTCCCTTCTTGGGCCCCTGTCTCCCATCTGTGCATGAGGGCTCAGAGCCTCAGTCTCCCATGGACCCAACACACGCAGCTCAAAGGAAGGGAGCAGAGGGGAGGACACTTTCACAACAACTACCCAAAGAGAACAAAGAGATTCTCTAGTGTCTCAATTTCTTCTTGCATGGACTGCGTTATTCTTCCAGAAAATTCTAAAAATATGCAGACTAGACATGTAGGTTCGTTGTCAGAGACCATTCAGGGCAAGGAGAAAGTGCTTCGTGTTTGCTATCCAACCCGACGGGGTTCAAGTTTGTGCTCAGTCACTGCGATCTTGCACAAGTTGCTGAAATTTTTTGAGCTTCAGATTTATCATCTGTGAAAGAGAGAAAATGAAACTTTCAGGGCAGCGTGGTTGTAATGGTTAAAAGTCAGATGTGGCAAACACTTGGCATATAGAACATGCTCATTTAACAGGTGCTTCTCTGTACCCAGACTGCAAATGGTAGAAGTTGTTAACAATTATCCTGTGCCAAAAGTTCTCCTGAAATGTTTACCTAAGGCCCAGTTTGCTTGACTTTATCATAAGTAATAGCTCATAAATATAAAAAATTAGCTCACAAAGTGTTTTCACATTTATTATCCCATATCATTTTCACAACCGTCACAAAGTTTGGTTTTATGATTATCTTTACTTTACAGATGAGGAAACAGACTAAATGACCTGTGGCCGCAAAGTAAGCACATTGGTCAATACGGTGAATCCATGATGCCAGGTTGACTGCTTTGTTAATTACGGGAGCAGAGGTCAAATTCATGCACACCCTCACTCTTTACATAAACTAACACCTATTGTACTCCTACAGGCTCTGGACCAGGGGCTGAGAATACAGCTGTAACAAAAAGTCACAGGCCCGGCCTCCAAGGGCTTCATCTTCCTTCAGGGAACACAGGCATTAAACAATTACACTGGAAAATAAACAATATTATTTTACAAAATGGGCAAAGATGGTCAACATGAGATGTCATTAGGGAATTGCAAGTTAAAATAAGATACCACTATACACCCATTAGATTTGCCAAGATCTGGGGTGCCTGGGTGGCTCAGTTGGTTAAGCGTCCTGCTTAGGGCTCAGGTCCTGATCTCATGGTTCGCGGGTTCGAGCCTCATGTCGGCTCTGTGCTGACAGCTCAGAGCCTGCAGCCTGCTTCAGATTCTGTCTCCAGCTTTCTCTGCCCCTCCCCGGCTTGTGCTCTGTCTCTAAAATAAATAAACATTAAGAACATTTTTTTTTTTTTTAGAATAGTTTAAATCCAAAACACTGAAAGCACCAAATTCTGGCAAGAATGTGAAGCAACAGGAACTCTCTGAAGCTGGTGGAAGGTAAAATGGTACAGCCGCTTTGGAAGATAGTTTGGTGGTTTTTTACAAAAATATACATATTCTTACCATATGCTCAAATGATCGTGTTCCTTTGTGTTTATTCAAATAAATTGAAAACTTCTATCCACACAAAAATCTGCACGAAGATGTTTAGAACATTATTTATTCGTAATTGCCCAAACCCGGAAGCAGCCAAGATGCCCTTCATTAGATAAACAGATAAATAAACTGTTACACCCATCCAAAGGACTATTAGTTAACAATAAAAAGGAATGAGCTCTTAAGCCATGAAAAGATGTGAAGGAAATTTAAATGCATATTACAAAGTCAAAGAAGCCAATTTGAAAAGCCTACATAGTGTATTATTTCAATCCTGTGACATTCTGGAAAAGGCACAACTATAAAGACAGTAAAAACATCAGTGGTTTCCAGCAATTTTTTTTGGTGGGGAGGGAGGGCTGAATAGGTGGGGTATGGAGGAATTTTAGGGGGGTGATACTACTCTGTGTGATACTGTAACGGCCATTATACATTTGTCAAAATCCATAGAATGTACCACACTCAGAATGGATCCTCATGTAAACTTGGAGTTGGGGGTGGGGTGGGGGGAGCCATGTGCTAACATAGGTTCATCGATTATAACAAACGTGTCACTTCAGGGTGGGATGTGATAGTGGGGGAGGTTGTGCATGTGTAGGAACAGCAGGTATACAGAAATTCTCTATGTCTTCTGTTCAATTTTTCTGTGAACTTGAAATTGCTTTAAAAAAATAACTTTTTTTTTTTTTAAAGGAAAGCTACACCGATTGTGGAAAATGCAACGAAGGGGGTCATGCAGGGAACTTAACAGTCTAGCACAGTCTGGCAGAGTCAGGAGAGCAGTTCGTAGTAAATGACCTTTGAGCTGAAAGCTGAAGCACAAATGGGATAAATATCAATTGCGCTAAATGCCATAGCTTTGCAAACCGAAGTAATCATATGTGCAACACAAACCTGATGAGGACGATAAACAAAATCCACTTAAGACTGCCATCGTAGGGGGCAAAATAATGCTTGTAATGATAAGTTCTCTCGTGTGAAGTGTGCCTCAGATCTGGAAAAAGAAAGCATAGGAAGGGGCCAGATATCGTCATGGTAACAGAAACACAAAGAACCCAGGCTAAAGGGTTTCTGCTAAGCAAGAACAGCCAGCATTCAGTGAGTATTCCTTCCATGGAAGTTGACATCTGTTATTCATTTGTTGATTCTAGGTTTGAAGAAAAGCAGTGCAATTGGAAATACTTCTATGTTCTGGGGAAACATTCAGTTGGAAGACCTCTTAGTGCTCTTTCAGTATTGGTCCATTCCTTTTAACATTTAGTACAAACTTGCTCTCTCCATTTCAAGAATGGATGAGAGACTTTGGACAATACCTAGGTTCAATAATTTCGAAGTTAAGGCAGGTCAAAGTCAGTGTCTTGCCTAAACAAGGAGAAAGGAGCTCTCTTATCACGGAAAGGCCATGGGAAGAAATGGGAGAAAGCATGTATTAACGGGGAGGTGGAGAGGGGCAGGATATTCGGTAGATAATTGCCACCGTCTTGCCAGTTTTAGAGAAGAAGTGACAAGGAAAAGAAGAACACCCATATAACTACCAATATACTCATATAGCATATGGTTTAAAGCAAGAATATTCATATCAGACAAACATGGATTGAAGTGCTGGTTCTACCATTGACTAGCTGTAAGACATAACTCAAGTTTCTGAGTCTCTCTACAACCCACAGTCTCATCTATAAGATGGGAACATTATCAGGAGCTCCCTCGTGGATTTTTTTGGAAGAATTGAGTACATTTGTGTATACATTTATGATCACAGTGTTTAATGCCCAATAACCACTCGGGAAATATTCATTGTATTATTGTTTTTAATGGGTTAAGCAACTCCCCCAGCATAACGTATTTGCTACACAGCATTCCTGTTAACCTTTAATTTCCACTGGACTGCAAAAGTTTAAGAAAGTGCTAGAAGAAACTAAGAATCCCTTGGTGAGTTGTCAGCTGACAGAACAAGAGCAAACATCAGACAGTGGTTTCCTGTCCCTGAGGAGTTCCGTTTGGCCTCTAGATGATCCCAGGATCCACATTACCCTATAACGCAGACATGTGCTGATGCCTGTGTTCCCCTGTTTATTATCGTGTTGCCGCCCAAGGGATGACTGGCACTGAGAAGCATCGGAAGAGCCTGCCAGTGCACCTGCCCTCCTCACCCGGTTTCATATGCCTGCCTGAGTCGCCATCAGTCCCCTTTGAGAAAACTCAGCTCCAGCTGTGGTCTCCATTGCTGCCATATCTGAGGATACTTTGCTTTGTGTTCATAAAAGACCCAACAGAATCTCACCAGTTCTTCTTTGTAGGAGCTGAGCCAAGTTACTTATGTGATCTGATCTTCAGATGCCTCATCTCTACCGACAGCGCTGGGGATGTGGTCTCAGCCACGGCCCAGGCAAGCAAGAATCAGGTGGGCCTTTCGAGCTGGGTTTTGGTACAACTGAATTAAGGGATTATTTATGGGGTGCAGGTAGGGTTTGGGGAAACCAGTAAGGGTGGTACGGAGATTGCATGAGCAGTCTTAGATCCGAAGGACTGGGAGAGAAATGGTTATGAGAACCCAGAGGGGTAACTTTGCAGCCAGAGACATCTGACAAGTGCTGTGGCCTTTGGTTGAGAGTTGCAGCCAACCCTTGGCAAGCTCACAGGAATGGACCAGAAGAGTAACTGCTTTTCTCCTGCTTCCTTTCTGCCAGTACTAAACTATTGGTCACACTCAAGTGGAAGTCCCAGAACAGGGAGCCCGTTGATGCATTTAATGCAGACCAGCTTCCTGGGGGCCCAGAACTAGGTAAGAGCGGGCCTGGGTTGGGAGGTGGGAGCTGAAGCAGAAGAAACCCAACAAACGTCAGTCTAAGCGTGGAACAAGTCAGCCTGTAAAGTCCGTGTCACTGCCCGGCACATGGAGGGAGAGCAGGGAACCTCCAAGTCCCGGATCGCCCCAGCCCCCAGCACTCACAGAGAAACCCATGACTCTGCCCTAGTCCCTGCCCTATGCTCAGTAGAGATCTCAACATTCACACTCACACACGCACATAATGCTCACTGCAACTCAAGCTAACTCAAGCTTTCTATTTTCATGGTTTTTTTTGTTTTTTTTTTTTAATATAATTCATTGTCAGGTTGGTTAACATACAGTGTGCAAAGTATGCTCTTGGTTTTTGGGGTAGATTCCTGTGGTTCATCACTTGCATACAACACCCAGTGCTCATCCCAACAAGTACCCTCCTCAATGCCCATCACCCATTTTCCCCTGTCCCTCACCCCGCTATTTTTGTTTTTTTAAATTTTAGGGTTTGGCTTAAAGTGTTTATTCACTGCACTGCCCGTTCTTTTTTTTTTTTTTTTAATGTTTATTTATTTTTGAGAGAGACAGAGACAGAATGTGAGTGGGTTAGGGGCAGAGAGAGAGGGAGTCACAGAAGCAGAAGCGGATTCCAGGCTCTGGGATGTCAGCACATAGCCCGATGCAGGGCTCGAACTCACGAGCTGTGAGATCATGACCTGAGCCGAAGTCGGACGCTCAACCGACTGAGCCACCGAGGCACCCTGATGCACTGCCCATTCTTTAGTGGCGTTTTTAGCAACTAAACTTCAGCAAAACTGTCCTCGCAAAGTTTACCAGGCTCATGGGATACAGTCTCAGCAAATCAGTGGTTAATTTCTAATGATGTTGCCGGCTCAGAGGGGTGCGTGTATCAGCACAAACTTTTGCCGATTACCAAAATGGTGAAATATACTAAAAAGAAGGGAAGACTCAGGGCATAGTCTCCAAAAGGATTTGAGCACCCCATACAATGTAGCAAATGTCCAGAGGGTATCGAGAGCTCAATTTTCAGAAAGAGGGCTTTCTTAGTTTATAAGCAGGAAGGCATTTATTTGTTAGCCGGCCAGCAACAAACCTCCCCTCTCTGGTCAGCCAGCTTCATTAAATTAGTTTTAAAGACAACCAATAAAAGGTGCCAGTCATTCTACTTAACTATGTGGCTAACCATCTATTATTAATCAGAGCACATACATCTGGAAGAGTAAATGGGGTCTCAGAGATCTGAGCTCGATAAGCCCCATAATGCAATAACCCGTGTGCCTGGTATCATGTGATAAATGTAGTGATTGATCGGAATTGCACACGAGAGATGGATGTTCTCTCTTCTCTCTCAATCCTCTTTCCCTCCTCCCTAATGAAAATGTTTAATGGAAATATATCTTTATACAAGAAGTAAACAAGCAAATAAATCTCTGTTTTTCAATGTTTATTTGCAAGAGGTTAGACTCTGGTGGCCTATAAAAATCAAGAGAAGAAAGCTCGGTGAGCATTTCTGTTGCGTCATTTTTCGGTCAGATTTTCTTTAATGGGGGAGATTCCTGGTAAGGTGAAGTCCTACAATTAGATTAGAAAGGTAGGGCATCTTTACAGTTATGTTCTGATGTGATTGGAAACTTCTGGGCCATGACATGTTTTGGTCCAGAGCATCTTTCAAAAACAATTTTTTTTTTTAGCATTTATTTATTTTTGAGAGAGACAGAGTGCGAGCAGGGGAGGGGCAGAGAAACTGAGACATAGAATCCGAAGCAGGCTCCAGGCTCTGAGCTGTCAGCACAGAACCTGACGCGGGGCTCAAACTCACAGACCATGAGATCACGACCTGAGCCGAAATCGGACACTTTACGGACAGAGCCACCCTGGTGCCCCACGGTCCAGACCATCTTTCAGAATGCAGGTAAAAAGGGAAAGTTCTGGTCTCCCAGTTAGCCAAATACCTGCACATCCCACGATGAGACATTCTGCAAGCCGGAGTAAACTTGCAGAGTGTGTGATTTGGGCATATCCCAAAGGGAGATAACTGCCTTATTTTTACATCTGCTCCATAGTGAGATATAAAAGTTACAGCTTTTCTTGTATGATCTCTCGGTCACTTGATCCAGGGACCTCCACTTGCTTTAGCGACACTAGCCTGCTAATCCCAACAACGGCCTGAGGAGGTTGGCAGGCTCCCATTCATGTCACTGCAGGGGAATTCTCAGATAACTGCAGATTTAGTCACCGCTTCAGAGCCAGAGAAAGTGAGTTCTTCTCCGCCCATCTCCCATCAATGGGTATCAAGGTATTACCACCGGGGTATTGCTAATGCTTCTGATGGGCATTTGAGGCCTGGACAAAAGGGAGGGCTGAATGTCCAGTTGTCTCTGATCCCTGAGGAAGAAGAGTGGGTTGGAATAGGGACGGACTGTTCATGTGGCCCATTAGACCAGTGGTTCACAGCCTTGGATGCACATTGACATCAATGGGGGAGCTTCAGGATGTGGGTCTCACCTTCAAGAATTCTGATTTAATTGGCCTGGGGCGTGGTCTGGGCCTAGAGAGTTTTTAGAGCACAAGAGGTGATTCTAATATAGAGCCAAGGTTGAGAACCATTTACTAAAGTTAGAAGTCCCACCAAGAACCACTCTTTTCAGGCATTTTTGCTTTGGGAAGACCCAGTTTTGCTAGTGAACAGCAGACTTCAGTCTGATGGAATTTTAAAGAAGTGATTTGATCCAACCTTTACGGTGGTCTCATTCATGCCTGACAACTATGTGCCTTGTGCTAGTTTTTCGTCAGACTGTGGGCAGTGGCTTATTGGTAGATGATGAAGTCGATCTAGATGGTTGCAATCGGCACTTATTTAAAAAAAAAAATGGAATTGAAAATATCAGTGTATCCCACATAATAAGAGTATTATTTTGTAGTGTGTGTGGGTGTGTGTGTGTAGAATGTTTATCTTAATGCAGATAGTGATCAAAATAAGTATATACAATTATGACAATAATGCTTATATTACCCCAAATGTGGTGTATCTCTTCTGTTTTATGTGGTTTCATAACTTGCTCAAGTTCATCTTAATACACTAAGTGGCAACTCAGAGCTCAAGTCCACAGCCTAACCGCAAGCCCCGAGCTCCCTCTGTTACACAGGATGCCTTTCTATCATTCAACATCCAGAAGCACACCAATGGTATTGGCCTATCTTCAATTCTCCTCTTGCCTAGAAGCACAAACAGGAAAGAGCCAAGCTAACCCCATAGAATGAAAACAAACCAAAGAGCTCAAGGCCTTTTCCTTGAAACTTCTACCAACCGAAGGAGGCTCACCTGCTTCCATCCCGGGGCTTCACCACCTTGGACCAGAATGTTCTTTCTACACAACCTGGCACCTCTTCCACCTGGCAACAGAGTTGAAGAGCACTTATAGTGTCCCACAGCCTGTGATGGCCCCATATGTTCTTGCAAATAGTACCTGGGATATATATAGTCAAGGTGAACGGATTCACAAGATACTAAAATGGGAACAGCCCATTCCTTCTGAAGAAGCACAAGCTCCCCTAAAACAGATTCAAACCCAACGGGTTGTGGGCTCTGAGTTGTACCAAGCAGTGCTGAGAGTTTTATATACTTTAAACTGAAGTACGATCTACATATCAAATAGGGCATCAACCATAAGGGCACAGTACAGGGAGCCTTCACAAACTGGATGCCTCACGTAACTATCACCCATGCCAAGAAGGAATGTGGTACCAACACTCTTCACATTCTCCTTTCTTGTCACTGTCCCCAAAAGACTAACCACTGCCCTGACTTCTGACCACATTTTTTTTTTGCCTATTTTAAATGTTTTAAATGTTCATTTATTTATTTATTTTGAGAGAAAGGAAGAGAGACACCATGAGCAGAGAAGGACAGAAAGAGGGAGGCAGAGAATCCCAAGCAGGCTCTGCACCATCAGCACGGAGTCCGAGGCAGGGCTCAAACCCACGAACCACGAGATCGTGTCCTGAGCCCAAATAAGAGTCAGACACTTAACCGACTGAGCCACCTAGGCGCCTCATCCTGTTTTAAATCTTGAAATTAATGGAATCATGCTCTGCTCTTTTGTTTGTCTTACATTCAACACAGTGTTTGTGAACTTCACCCATAGTGTTATGTGGTTATAGTTTGTTCATTTCCGTCGATATTTAATATCCCCCTGTATTAACATATGACAGTTGGTTAACCCCTTCTTCCATTATGACCACTTGGATGTTTTCCAGTTTGAAACCAGAAACATTTTGGTGCTACTCTGAATATTCTACTGAACATCTTTTTGGTGAACCTATGTTTGCACCTCTCTTAATTCCTGGGATTGTTGGATCCAAGGTATTCATAAGTTCAGTTTTAATAGTCCCTGAAAAGAGGAATTAGTTTCAATCTTGTACATTTTATCTTACCAGCAACAGGACCAGGGAAGTTCCAATTACTTCACATCTTCACCAGAACTTGGCATTTTCTGTCTTTTTCATTTCAGCTGTTCTGAGGTGAGGTAGGTGTATGTGTCTGTTTAGTGTTTATCGTATGTTTCTTCTTAAAACAATTTCATTGAAGGATAATTTACATATTAAAAAGGTACCCATCTAAATTACACCATTCGATGATATGTGCATCGTAAAACCACTGCCACAACAAACACGGAAAATGTTTCTATGTCCCAAAAGTTACCTCATGCCCCTTCTGAATTTTCTAGAAAACATGCTGGAAGACAAAATGCTTTCCTTCTTGGTTCTAGGGTAGTTTCTCTTTAGTCTCTTGGAGAGCTTGCTTTTTTTTTTTTTTTTTTTTTTTTTTCACTTGCTAGACCAGTGCAGGCTCTCCAGTGCTAGGTGCCTACAGGGCACAGCTCTTCCCAGCTCTTGACTAGACAGGAGAGGCAGGAGACCCGGACAACATAGCATTAATTGCATTAGCCGTATTTAATTTTAGTTGATTTAAGCTTAAATGTGAATATTCACATATGGCCAGTAGCTACCATATTGTGCAATGCAGGTTTAGATTTTACTAAAAGTTTATTTCAGAATTACTGCATGCTAGAGTCACGTGGACATTTCCCTCTGAGAGACAAGTGAATTTCATCGACTATGAGTTTCTCAGGGGCAGATTCTTGAACTACCCCAGTTACCTCATAATTTTTTTCTTTTAAAAAAAAAATATTTATTTATTTTTGAGAGAGCACAAGAAGGGGAGGAGCAGAGAGAGGGGGACAGAGGATCCAAAGCAGGCTCTGTGCCGATAGGCTGACAGTAGTGAGTGTGATGTGGGGTTTGAACTCACAAACCGCAAGATCATGACCTAAGCTGAAGTTGGACACTCAACCAACTGAACCACCCAGGTGCTCCATTGTCTCACTATTTCTTCTTTAATGAAGAAAGCCAAACATAAACGTTGCTTCAAATAACTCCTCTCTGCCAAATTTTAGTAATAATACACCTGTGGCAAGGCCCTGATTCTTTTTGTGACCTGTATTTGAGCCTCAAGGTTTGGAAATCAAACAGACCCTTGGGTGAATAGCAATCATCTCCGGATCTGGATCTGTGTCACGGTGAGCAAGGCCATCAATCGCTCTGTGCTCCAGCTTCTGGAACTACAAAACTGGGCTATGAAATCTGTTTCATGAATGTCTGACACATCCTTGACCCTCAGCAAATGAGACTTATTACCCGTACTCCCTTGATCTAATGCTAAGAAACCCCTTTATCCCGTAGAATTTTTTTTGTCATACAAACCCTTTGGAAAGCACAGAGCATTACAAAAAAACGTGAAGTGCTGTTCCCTGAGTTGGTATGAGCAGGAGAAGAAATAGTAACTTTCATGAGCTGAGGCCTTTGAAATAATAATCCGTGTCAGTATTTGGTAAGCTTTCTGTCACCAAAGGCATGGAGAATTGCTTTTGCTGAGAGCCATTCAGAAGAATGTCTGCTGTCTTGCCAGGAGGAGAAACAGCAGCCACAGAAAGAAACCTAGGCTCGGATCAGACCCACGATGGCACACATCTCTCCCTGCCTTGCTCTGGGCCTTCCCTCCTAAGAGGTCCAGGACGGGATCCTGTTTGCTGGGATCTCATAGCCAATTCCTTCTGGGAGGGGGGAGGTGTGATTTATGTTAGGGAGAAGGGATCTTGGAATGCTGACCACCCTAAGCAGCAGATCCTAACTAGACACACGGAGAGGAAGCTGCTGGCTGCTCCCAAAGAGGAGGTGGGGGAAGAGAAAGAGGAGGTGGAAAATGGGTGCGCTGAGTGCCCATTGGGAGCCAAACATTGTTTGAGTGCTTTAGTGACAATACCCCTCACCACTGCTTATTGGCTGCTCAATGGAACACTGACCAGACTGTGCTGAACCATTTAATCCCCATAGCAATAAGTAGCATTGCTGTTCCCATTTTACAAACAATAAATCTAAGATTCAGAAAGGAAAAAAATAACTTACCTGAGGCCACATAGCTGGCGGAGATTTGGGCCCAGGTCATTGCAGCTCCATAATATACATCCGCCCTAGACCACTATGTAATTTTACCCCTGCTTCCGCGTGCTTTCCTGCTTAAGCCTCTCAGAAACCCCACAAAGTAGATGCTACTGCCTTTTATGGACGGAAAACAGACTTCAGAGTTCAAATAACATTTCCCAAATTCATAGATCTGGAATTCCAAACAGTGGAACTAAGATTTGGGCCCAGCTATTTTGATTCCACATCCAGGACCCTATCCATCATACTACATAGTAATAGCGAAGATCATGATAACCAGCATTATTAAAGACCTACGTGAAGAACTCATTTTATCCTCATAAAAATAAAATAAAATGAAATAAAATAGGGGCGCCTGGGTGGCTCAGTCGGTTGAGCGTCCAACTTCGGCTCAGGTCATGATCTCGCAGTTTTCTGAGTTCCAGCCCCGCATTAGGTTCTGTGCTGACAGCTCAGAGCCCGGAGCCTACTTTGGATTCTGTGTCTCCCTCTCTCTCTGCCCCTCCCCCGCTCATGCTCTGTCTCTCTTTCTGTCAAAAATAAACATTAAAAAAATTTTTTTAAATAAATAAAAAATAAAATAAAATAGTATCTTTGTAATATCATCCTCATTTACAAATAAAGAAACAGAAGCACAAGATGGTTAAGCCCCTTGCCAGGGTGCACAGTAAATCTAGAAGTTGGCATTTGAACCCGAGCAATGTGGCTCCAGGGTCACTTTTTAATCACTAAATTAGAGCCAACCCCAATGTTTGAAACGTCTCTGCCTCGGGCGGGACACCCCCAGGACTAGGTGAGCACATCTGGGCAGGGTCGAAAGCCACTGGGTGAAATAAATATCTGCAGGAAAGAATAATAAAAAAGGACAATTGTGGGTGACAGTGCTTCCAGAAGGACAACAAGGAAGTTCGTTAGCCAAGAAGGATTGTCATGGTTCTTCATGATCCACAAAATTACTTTGTTTTAATTCTAGCGCCCAAGACTGGCCTTGCTCTGTCCACAGTGGAAATCACCCCAGTCTAGAATTGACACAAGAAGTTGATTTATTTTTATTGTTTGTTACAGCGATTCAGTGCAATTTATTTAGGACCACTGTGTCTCACTCAGAGGCAAACTCATAAGGCAAACACATTAATCTTGAGAGACAGTATCTTGGATACCAGCAGTTTGGATAACTAGATTGTTACTCTCGGCATGCATGGTTTGTTCATACGCAACAAAGGAGCTTATCAGATTCAAATAACCCTTAGCAAGTATTATAGAAACCACTGTATGCAAAGACATTCCCACTTTGCAGGTCTGCACCCAGCTTCAGCCTCAATCACGGGCCCATTTTTAACTGATCTGTTTGGGGTTATGTTTGAACAAAAGGACCCTTATGCTACCATGAAATGCCTGACAAGGCTGACCCAGAGATAATGGCCAGGAGAAAAGGAGTTAAAGGTTTTCTACTGGCTCCTTCTGATGGTGCCATTCTCAGGCTTCCACCCTTTTCGTGCATTTGCATCCAAATGTAAAGGTATTTTTAGTCTTTCCACTTGTCCTTGTCATGTGTATCCTTTGTCATTGTCTCTGGAACCCATTTCCTATTTTCCATTTGCTTTTGTGCCTCTGTTCAGCCATTTCCTAACACAGAAGGCTGTCCCCCTGCCATGGTATTTCTCCTGAGAGGGAAAGATTTCTCTTCTGCCTTCTCTGAGCACCATGCACATATACGCCTGCTCTAAGGACGGCGCGTATATATGCCAAACCCTGATTCTCTCCCCAAAGTGGGCTTGCTTTTCCTAACCTCTAAGAAGGGTCTGATGCTATTTAACTCACAAGTTAATTGTAAGAATTAGAGGAGATGCTGTATATAAAAGTGTCAGGTGGGCCTCCACTTTATAGACATATTAAGAAATCAGTGCCTTTCCCTATGCACGGCTATCATCCCTGAACTTTGAACTATTACAGGGCAAGGAATGGACCTCAGGAAAGTTTGGTGGACATATCTATCATTTACTGAGGGTTTACTGTGTGCAAGGTGCCATTTGTAACACTTTGCATTTCCTATCTCACTTAATCCTCACAAGAAATCCATGAGATAGGTTCCATTTATTAGCCTTGTTTTGAAAATGAGAAAACCCCGGTGTAGGAAGGTTATGTAACTTGTCCAAGATTACACAAATAGCAAAGTTGGGATTCAGCCCGGGTTGGGTGCCTCCTGAATCCAAGCATGGAGGTTAGTCTATTGCCTTTAGTGATGGATTATCAAATATTTGTCGTGTTGAAGGTTCAGCTCCAAGTATCACCTCCTTCCAAAGATTGCTCCAACCCACAGAGATCCCTCCTTCCTCTGGAACTCTCTCTTACACTGCCAGTGTTTCTCATTAAGAGGCTAATCACTTTCATATTCAATATAATTTGTGCCTCCCACCCAGCTCTCCCCAACTACATATAACTATTAAATATATGTTTATCAAATGGATGGTGATTGACATGGCTGTCATTTATTATGTCATCTACGATACTTATAATGAAAACAATAGTATTCATTCATTCCACCACTCAACCAACAAAGCACCTACAATGTCTTAGGCAAGAAAAATGATGACCTTGGAAATGGACAAACAGTTTTGATTACTGGGTCTCCTCTCTAGCGCATTCTTCTGGGGTTTTTCCTCTGCCTTTTATTGATTTGAGCTATTTTACAATTTTTGTAAGTTGGAGAAAATCGACAGGAATGCAAATGATTCTTCTCTATACAAATGGAAATGAATTATGTCCTGTGGAACACAATTGATTATTGCCTTGTGGGTAGACCAGTTGTATAATTATTTGAAGTTTCATTCCATTATCCCTTATGCCCATATATTTTTCATTCTTCGAATTCTCCTTTGAACCTGTTGTGAATGTTACTCATTCCTTCATTAATTCATGAATTAAATAAAGCCTCTGATATGGGTTTATTTTACATTTGTATGAGAGTCATGATTTTACCCTTTTATAAACAGTACTTCTTATAGACATCATAAAATGCTCAAAATATGTCCATCCACAGTCAAAATAAGCATGTGAATCTCCAAGTACAAATCCAGAATCTGTCCCTTAGCTATAAATTCCTACTAGAGTGTCATTTCATTTTGGCAAAGATTTCTTTTTTTTAATTGAGATAGTATTCACATACTATAAAATTCACCATCCTAAAGCATGCAATCTGGTGGGTTCTAGTACGTGCAGTCATCACCACCAATTCCAGATCAGTTTTCTCACCCAAAAAGAAACCCTATATCCATTAGCAGTCACTCCCCACCCCACTTACCCCAGTTCTAGGCAACCACAATTCTACTTTCTGCCCTCTATGTATTTGCTTCACCTAAACATTTCATTTAAATAGAGTCATACAGTATGTAGCCTTTCATGTCTAGTTTCTATCCTTTAGCATGTTTTCACATTTCACCCATGTCACAGCATGTGTCAGTACTTCATCCCTCTTCATGGCTGAACAATATTCCATTTTATGGATATAGCACATTTCCTTTACCCATTTATCCGTTGATGGACACTCGGGTTGTTATTATGAGTCATGTTGTTAGGGACACTCATATACACATTTTTTGTAGGCATGCTTTCAGTTCCCCTGAGTATATACCTAGGAGTGAAATTGCTGGGTCATATGATAACTCTGTGTTTAACTTTTTGAGGAACTACCAGACTTTTTTTGCAAAGTGCATGCCCTATCGGCAATGTAGGAGGCTTGTTCCACATCCTCACGCAGGAGATTTCTTTTGGCAAATCATAAAAGGAAAATATCTGAGAAAGCAAAGCCCTGGAAAATAGATAAGGTAACCCTTGAGTCATTACCATGATATACCTCTCACAGGCACCTAGGAAAATGCTGTCGGGCACCAGAGGTGCTAGGCTCTACCGGCTGTTTCTCAAGAAATACTCTTGCCCCTATACTCTGCGGCCCCGTGGTGTGACAGTTTGCAGCTGAATATTGGAATTTCCTTTTTCTCGTTGATATTCTGCCTGGCTCGTGGAAGAAGGCTGAGTAACTTTACATCTGTATCAAATCCAACTTACATATCCAGGCCTAGAGACTACTGGGAGCCATTGGGAGCTCAGAAATTTGGCAGAGGTCCTGTCCTTCAAGCTATAATCCCCCTGTGGCTGACCCGATTGGCTACTGTTATCCTCAGTTTAAGTGCCGGGACTCACAGGAGTAAATTCTGCTTAAATAATGTAACTGTTTATGCCAGCATAGAGCTAAAGCCCAGGCTAGGTACAGAGAAAATTGCCCTGAGAGCAAATATGAGTCCTAATAGAAAAGAAATTCTGCAACCTGCACCCAGACCTTTCGCCAGGCAATTCGCCAGTGCCCGTGCTGTTACTGACAAGGATAAGTGTGGGAAGTGAAGGGAGAGAGATGTGTGGTAAGCTGGTCAGAATTTTTGTGAACTCAGAGATTTTAGTTTTTGCCTGACTCCTCCAGGGCTTGAGCAGTGAGTGGCATGAGTAACAGGGCATTTCAGGCTTCTCACACCCACCTTGTGGATCTTCCCAGTTCTGGACGAGTTTCAGCCAGCCTATGGGGGATGGTAATCGGGTTTGTTGCCTGAAGGCTGGGCTTTGGTGTGTGGTTTCGCTCCAGGCCCCTCAACTGTGCCCTTTGAAAGTTTCGTCACCCCCAACCAGCTGTTATTTCACTGCCTGTGGTTTTCTGTCTAACAGTCTATAAGAAGATTAATAGTTCCACGGCTAATGGGATCATGATTTTAACAAGAGATTGCAGCCAGCTCCGAGAGAGCGCCGACAGAATTCTCTGGCGGCCCGAGGAGTCTGTAGGATCTTGGAAAACTGACACTGGTCTCCTCAGAATGTGAGTTCTGTTTCTTTCTCAGCTGATGGCAGTAGGGACAGCCAGTTCCCCTGGGTAGACTTCTTGAGCACAAGAATAACTTCACACCATTTCTGGCAAATCAGTGCTCCTCGGGCCTTCTGAGTCTGGTGTCTTTGGGGCTGAAGAAACAGCAACATTCAGAGCCCTGCTTTTTGTCCAGAGCAAAGGACAGCTGTTTGCATATTGGGTCTTTTCAGCCACACATATTCCTGATTTATTCCTTGATTCTCAGGCATGCCAGCCCCTTTGCAGACAGGTCCAATGGGTGTAATAGCAATCGCTATGGATGTCCCCATCGTTGGGTGACGTAGTCCTTTGAGCCCAGAGTTTGTCCTCTCTCCTTGAGTCCCTGACTTGACATTCTCTCCCCTGGAGAACTCTTATTTTGGGTCGTCTCCTTCCTCACCATGCATGTTCAGGATCCTTGGCTCATCTTACAAAAGAAGGAGATAGAGCAGTAAATACTTACTAGATATCTGCTCTTGCGTATTTGGTCTCATCTAATCTTGAGAAATAGGAATTATATCCCCATTGTACAGATGAGGAACCTAAGGCGCCATACAGCTTAAGTCATCTGTCCAAAGTCACCCAGCTCACCGCCAAGGTTAGATTCAAAACCCCAGTTTGGGTGATTCCAAATCTCAGGCTGGATCTATCCAACTATCTCTGGAGATAGACAGTTTGGAAACGCTCGTAGCCTTCTCACACTGTAACATAGCATCTTGCTCTGTTAAACACTCAGGGTTAGTACTTCGGCTGAAGGTTCTCTGACAGATATATGGACATATCCTTGGACCCTGAAAGCCATGCATAATATATCAGGTCACGTCGGGTCAATATGAGATCAGTACTGCAAGATCATAAACAAAGACATAATTTTAAAACCTAAACTAGCTTGTCATGAACACATCTTTCCATTTCCAACTAGGTTCTAACCAAACCGTATTAGGTTACATTAAGTCCTACATATATGGGAAAACCCATTTTCCCCTAAACAAATTAACTGGGTCATCTTTCGCAATTATTGCTGTAATCAAGCTAATGTGTTATTAAGAAGACTGAAATAATTGTTTATGATCTGGTTACTTTGGTCAATGAATAATTGAATTGAGTGACCATTAAAGAAAATCTAATCCATTGCTGTGCACTGAGTCAGTCCACAAAGGGTCAGTGTAGTGGAGCATGAAGCTGTACGCATTTAATCTGAGGGCTGATCAGAGCGTTCCGATATCAGCTACTTCAGCTTTGCGGAGAAGAACAACCCATTTGCTCACCTACTGCACTTCACGCTTTCCAATCTGCTTCATCCTTGCTGGCCTTTTTCCCTTCCTGGGGTGCCCCCCGGCTCCCTCCCAACATTGCACACACTAGTCCTGTTAGCATAGCTGTCTCCTGCTTGTCCTGTGAATCTGCACTCGGTCTTAACTTCCTCAGGGAAAGCTTACCTGAGGCCTCTAATATTCTAACAGCATCATAATCTCCCTTCACGTCCAGCATCCCAGTTATATTCTGAAGTCTAAGGTCTAATTCACGCCTGTCTCATTTGCCAGTGTAAATGCCATAGAATGTGACAATCATGGGTTTGGGGGTTACTGCTTGGAGGGGGTAGAGTTTGGTCCTCATTGTATGTCTAGTACCTAGAAGAGTGCCATCACATATGACAAAGGAGTAAATGAAATGGGGTAAGCATTGCTAAGAGGGTTATTTAAATGGAGCTGGGAGGGCATTAAAGAAGTGCGGCTCGTGCACATCAACTGTCTCAAATTCTTGGCATTTTTGCTGACCTTTGCCAAAAGCCAGGACATGGGCTATATGTTGAAATGGACATAAGCAGGCTTTCCATTCAAAGCCAGGCCTAGCAACCAATCACCTAGAGTTTACTGTAACTGGAGCTACACCAGCACCAATCACATTTTGTTCAAAACAACTTACGTAAATTCTGTGTTCCTCTGCAAAAACTCTAACCTCCTTTGTCTCTTGGGAGCTCGCTTTCCATTTAGGTCGAAAGTGTATCTAACAGATTGCAATCTCAAAGACCCCAAATAAACACAACATATTTTATTTTGAAGCTTGCAGTTTTGTTTTTCATTGGCTGGTGTAAAGTAGGTGTTCCGTAAGTGTTTGTAGATTGAATGACTTTATACAGCCATGAGTAAATGGAAGGAAAGACACATAACATTTACTGAGGGCCTTGTGCGTTTAATCCTCACACAATTTTGTGAAAAGGGCATCCCTTCCTTACGCCTCTTTTTCAAAAGAAGAAACACATTTGAAGGGGCTGATATTTTTCTGGCAAACACTTGAACTCAGATCAGTCATAATAAAAATTTGTAAGAGCATCAATCCACTGCTTTTTCCACCAAAGACTGCCTGCCTGCCTGCCTTTCTTTCTCTCTCTCTCTCCCTCCCTTCCCTTCCCTTCCCTTCCCTTCCCTTCCCTTCCCTTCCCTCCCCTCTCCTCTTCTTTCCTCTCCTTTCCTTTCCTCTCCTTTCCTTCCTTCCTTCTTTTCTTTCATTCTTTCTTTCTCTCTTTCTTTCCTTCTTTCTTTTCTTACTCTCTCCCCCTCTCTCTTCCTTCC
This sequence comes from Herpailurus yagouaroundi, assembly GCF_014898765.1. Classification (NCBI taxonomy): domain Eukaryota; kingdom Metazoa; phylum Chordata; class Mammalia; order Carnivora; family Felidae; genus Herpailurus; species Herpailurus yagouaroundi. The sequence goes on along the minus strand of NW_024412432.1, from coordinate 5,403,201 downwards.
TTCTTTCCTTCCTTCCTGCCTCCCTGCCTTCCTGACTTCCTCTCTTTTTTCTTTCTTTCTTTCTTTCTTTCTTTCTTTCTTTCTTTCTTTCTTTTCTTCCTATACCAGTGTGTCATGAATTTCACTTCCACTCCTTAAGGCTCAACTCAGGTTGGTGAGTTGCCTCCAAGGCACCTTCTAGGCGCCCGGTTAGTGTCACCAGGCATCTTCCCTTGTTGAAGAATCTCTGATACAGGAAGTGCTGTCCTACTTCTGCTGTGACTCCCACCTGCTGCCATTCTTGCTGTTCCTTTTCACCTTTCCTAATGGTAACATGCAGGCAAAAGAATGTTTTTAGGATTTGGCTAAACCCCATGCTCATGCCAGGACACAGAAACAGGCTTCTTGGTGTACAATTAAAACAGCAACAGAAAATGTAATTTTTTTGAGAGACCAGTAGGAGAAGCATTTTAGAAAAAAAGGAAAGCCTACAGAACATTTCCATGAATGAAGTTTACCTTCTAACTAGGAAATATGTTAATGGAAGTGCTGCTGCTACTTAAGAAACACTAAAAATGCAACCCAGAGTCCTCCACTGCCCCCGGGGATGGGCGAGCCTTGGGTGGATGGATTACACACTCCTCCTTGGTGCTCAAAGCAAACTCCTTTGAGGGAAGCATCTTCCAGAGTTCAATGCTAACTTTGTCTTCAGTCAGCAAGAGCCAGAAATGACTTTTATGTAAATCGTGACTTTAAGAAAAGCCTGCAAGGTGTTGAGAAATGTTGACAACAAGTGCATTGACAGTCTACTTGGCTTTTTCCAGAGTTAGGCTGTGAGGCGGGGCTGTAAGGCCATCTTTAATGATGGGATTCCTCCTGCTGTGGGACTAGGCTACCTCTAGTTTCTAGGGGTTACCTCTTCATCTGATGTTCTGCTTACGCCAGAGATTGGCTCCTAAGTAAGTTAGATAGCTTAGGAGAGCCCCGAGTCACCCTCCATCTGACCCCTCCTTGCAGGTGTCAGATTAAGCAAATAAAAGCATGTAATGCCCAAGTACATTTTAATTATTTTGAGCTGCCCATGCATTGTAGATTGCGATTAAAAGATGTATTGCCTGGTATATATTACACTTAAAAATTACTTGTCACTTATCTGATAAAGCTGACAGGGATCTAAATTGCATACTTTTTTCCCTGAATTGTACTTCTCTGATGATTTGGCTTGCCTGAGCAGTCACCTGTTCAGCAGAATCTGCTGATAAAATTTCTTGCCGCTTTCGGCTCTGTCCCTGTGATCTAGCTTCTATGGTGGTCACGTCCAATTTGCTTTGTTCTTTCGTCCACTGAACATTCATTAACGAGAAGCCATGCTCAACATTAACATTATGGGCCAGGATACTAACCATGCACTTATAGAAAGGTAACAACTCTAAGAAATTCTCCTCAAATGTGATTTCCTGCAACATATAATGCTATCTTTCCCGGCATAACTTGCTTTTCAATTCTTCACAATTACATTGAATCTTTTCAGCAATATTTTAAGTGTCCAGTGACCAAAAACAAAAACAAAAAAAGAGCACGGTCATCAATTTTTAATCCCTTCTTCTTCAACACTACACATGCTGTAAGAGTATTTAGTAACATCCATATAACATCATTGAATTCTTCAGGGGATAAAACCCATTTCAAAAGATAGTCATGGCAAGTCATGGCTATGATAATTATCCATTTCAAGTCAGAATTTCTTTTCCTGTGCATAAGTAAGTTTGTCTTTTTAAGAACAGCCTTGACACTTAAAGAGATAAATTTTTCTGTCATTTCTTTCTTTAACACATTCAATGAGTTTCTGTAAGCCATGGAGTCTTCAATAATACTATTTGCTTTTCTTTCAATTTGCATAATCCTATTGCTAAAGAGATATTGGAGACTGTAAGAAAAAAATAAGTCGACTTCATTCAATAGGTTACTTAAAAAGTCAACAAGAATTTGGAGGACCTATCCTGCAGAATTAAAATCTGCTTTCGGAGCTTCAAATAAAACTGGAGATTCTCACAATTACATTTGATAAAGAGAAACCAATGGGTTTTTTGAACATGAGGGTATTTGAAGAATACTAAATACCAACAGGATCACAAAAATCCTTTAATTGCTCAATTCACACAATATAAATGCCTGAAACACAAGAAAAATTTCCCAACTTTGATGTCAATAGCAAAGATATCAGATGCTGTCTGAGTAACATTTTGCAAAATATGGATAGGACACCCAAATCTCCCATAGAATTGTCTATGCTTTGCTTCAACTCTGTTCGCACTTTTATGCAAATATTTACTGAAATTTGTATTTGCATTATCTCCCCTATTTTTTTTTTCATAAAGTCCAACTCAACCATGGAGTCTCTGCAAAACTTCGCTATTATTTTTGAACTTTTATCTAGAAGAACTTGTATTCACAGGAGCCTATAAGCAAGTCTTTTATGTGAGAAAAATACATACATTGGACAAGCAGAGGGAAACTTTTTTTTTTTTTTTGCATCGTGATTACGTCTATCCATGGCTATGCCTTTAAAAAGATCTCTGATCATCTCTATAATTATAAAAGGAGCTAGTTCATTTTTTATTATTACAGCAGATCTCGTTTTGGCACTCAAAAATTTGCTTGCAATTTTGGAATCTGAAAATACTTCTGGGATCCGTCCATTCAAACACTTTTTTTAAGCTGAAAGACTAATGATAATACGTGGTGTGGAAGCTGCTGCTGCAAGAACCATCTTCCACTTGCCTCCCGATCTTCCCGGGAGGCTGTCACCAGACAATTCCTCATTGCCTCCTGGATTCCGACAAGGTATGAGGCGTTCTGTCTCACTCCCACTTAGGGTACAAGCCGCAGGCCATAAAACGGCTTAGCTACAGCAGGGCACGGGCTGGTCAGCACCAAGAATGCTTTATGGTTCATGTAATCATCCAGCCCCTTTTGCTCCGGTGTCGTCCGACAGAACAAGGGACACAGAAAACCAGCGCGTTTGCTACTCCTGCTTTTGCCATGTGGGTAGCAAAGAGTTTGAATAAGGGATCATTGTTTCTTTACCAGCCAAAATCCATCAGCCTTGCTTGCCACCATCCCCATGCTAAGTCTCCTTCCGGCACGCAGCACGCATTGGATCCACAGAAACACTGGGACGTGTCTTCAGATAAGCTTAGCATGGGGGTTAATTCCGACATCTCAGGTGGCCTCTCCCCTTCTCGCTACCATCAAACAGTCAAAAATATTAGCCAGCAATAACCCCGATGATGCCGCATAGTGAACTACCCCCGATTTGGGGGGTACACAATTTGTTCTTGTACCTATAGATTGGTTGGAGCGGAAGAGCTGTTCCCCATGTCTTTCACTCTTTGTGGACCAGGGGGCTAGCCAGGCATGTTGCTCCTATCGAGACAAAAGCAGAGGTGCTAGGAGTGCATGCCCTATTCCCATGCAAGCATATTCCACACCCTGCTCAAATCACATCTGTTAATGTCCCATTACAAATCAAATCACATGGTAGAGTGACAAATTGCAGGGCAGGTGAGGTATACTTCAGCCATGGAGATGAAATGGAAAGTTTATTTTTTGAGTTTACTTAGTTATTTTTGAGAGAGAGAGAGACAGAGACAGACACAGAGATAGAGAGGGAGACAGAGAATCCCAAGCAGGCTCCGCGATGTCACCGCAGAACCCGACACGGGTCTCGAACCCACCAACTGGGAGATCATGACCTGAGCCAAAATCAAGAGTGAGACACTTAACCAGCTGAGCCACCCAGGCACCCTAGGACTATTTTTTAATAATAAGCTAAAATTCCATATCTAAGAACCACTGTGTGCTCTTGAGTTCAGAGGATATAAGATGTGCTCTCAGAGTCGTTTCGTTACAGCCACTCTCTAAAGAGGGAGCCTCCCCTGCCCCTTCTCTTGGGGAAGGGGCGGTGGGTGTCAGCACATCTCCCTTCAAAGACATCTTGTCACAAATCTTCCCTTTATCTCTACCCATCTAGACCCTTTTATAGTCCTGATGAGGTTAGGGGAGCAATTGACTTTTGATTCTCTTCTTTGAAATCCTACAATCTGATGTGTTACAACTCACTTCAATATCTGATATTTAGTGCCTACGGGTCTCTACCAAAGCTTCCATTTTAACATCCCCTTACATAACCAAAACCTGGCAATGCACACAGCAATGCCCGATTTGGGAGCTTGAAAAAGAAGTTGTAATTTCAGTGAAAGGGAGAACCTGCCCTCTCTCTTCATGAGCAAAATCCTTTGGTTAGGTCTTTGAAAAAGCAGAAAGCTGCCTGTTCAGGATTCTGGAAAAAAGTTCTAGAGGGAATGGATTTCCAAAGACATAGCGCCCGGGTTGGTAACTTTTCTGGGTTTTCAACCAGTAAGAGCTCATATCCCGCCTTTATGCAAAGCACCAACTGCCCAGAAATTAACATTCACTGCGTGGCAAGTGTACAGTACAATTAGAAGACATTTCACTCCACAGGTACCCCCTGCTTTTTGAAAGTTCATGTTAACGCCATTTCACTTTTACGAAAGATCACATCAGTACCGGCTTTCGCTAACGGAAAGAAATCCCAAGAGGATTTTTGCTTTTTTGAAAAAAGGGCAGAAGCAAAAATAGCATTTAGCTTTTGTTTGGCAGTGCACCGTTACAAAGACAGCAATGCACCCCAAGCAGAGAGCAGCCCCACCCATTCCTTCCGGGAAACCACACTCAGCACTCAGCATCGAGCTGCCAGAGCTTTGAATGTGTTTGTGAGCATCTGTGCTTTATCTTAATTTATTTTGTGCATCCGTTAGCAAGATGTGTCCTAGGGTATCAGAAAAGCCTAGGAGAGGTTATTTTTGGGGTCTGGGAACGCTCAAAAGATTTCCATATAAATTAATGGTAATTGCTTCTTAGCTTTACACCATTTCAGTTAGTGAAAGGGTTCGTAGGGACACTGTACTTTCAGATAGCAGGGGAAACCTGTACTTTCTACTCGAAAGTTTTCTTCAACTCCTCCTCCTTCCTATTCCTCTTCTTCTTCTTCTTCTTCTTCTTCTTCTTCTTCTTCTTCGAAAGGCAGACTACCACTTGCAATGCCTTATTTGAATGTGTTCGGAGTCTTGGAAGTTTGACTATCCTATGTTCTCCTAAAAATGGGCCTTGAGAGCCTGTTTGGACGTTCTAGTAGGGGAGTGCAGCTAGTCAGCTACTCATATACCCTTGACCAAAGAACAGTCCTCCTGTATCAGGGAAGGTCATTTTCTTCTACTGAGCACGCAGCTTTGGGAGAGACGCACATGGAACAGTGAGAGAGGAAATGGACAGCTGCCTAGCCAGCCAGATCAGCCGAATCAACCCTGACAATCAAGGGGTCACAGATGTAGCATCCAGATCACCCTCACATCCTCAAAAGTTTACTAAACATCCTGGAGCATGTATTAAACAAAACTTTCCCTCTCCCTCCTCTGTTGCTTTTTCTCACGTTGAGTAAAGGAGTGTTGAGCATTGACCCAAAGAGGTTTTGACAAGGGCAGGAGTGAAAGGGAAAGAAGAGGTAGAAATATTGTCAACAGAAGAAATACCAGTGTCTTCATCCAGCAAATGTCAGAACATTAAGGAGCCCTAGTGGAAATGAACCACCCACTATAAAAATTGGGATGTGGCTTGAGCATATCTTTCTGTTGCAGATTCGTGCATTTTGACTGGTGTCAAAGATGTATTAACTCATTAATTATGGCTCTTGGGAAATGCCTCATGTTCCCATCACCTCTCTTTGCATGATGACTGAATAATACTCTAGGTCTCCTTGGTCTGGAATAGAATTTTGACAGCACATATACTCTTTCTCTTATCTAACTAGAAAGTGAATGTATTGGAAATTGAGTCGGCCAGTTTCTATGTCTCCTCTCACCTATGGGGCCAGCACAGGAGGGTCTCAGAGGAAGACAAAGTTGCAAACACCAGGTGAGTTTACAGATAATTGCTCTTTGCAAAGCTATTCACAAAATTATTCACAAAACTATTGGGTTGAAGACATTTAATAGACATTGCTTCCACCAAAATACAGAGTATCCTTCCTAAATATAGGTAATCAGCCACAAAGTTTCTCTTGTTTGATTATTTCTCATTGATCAAGATTGAGATCTGTCCTAAGGAATGTCAGAGATATAAATTGCATGGAATGGACAAGTCTTTCTGGGAAAAGTTGAGAGTTGGGACTGGGAGTAGAAGATTAACTTTAAACATATGGAGTTTTAAAATATGGATGTAATAATTTGGAGTGAGCATATTCCAGGTGGGAAGAAACAAGTTGACAAATGCAGGGAGATAGTCTGTAAGCTATCATTTGGGTGTCATGTCATACACTGCTATCTTTATAACTCTTAGAATTTTATTCAGTCATTCATTCCTCAAGTATTTATTGTTGTACCCATTAGGTACTAGGCACTGTTCTATAAACTGGGCCTCAGTAGAGAACACAGCAAATATCTGCTCTCCTCGGTCTAACATTGGGATTAGAGAGACAGATAATACCCCAAGAAGTAAGTATGCCTACATACCAGATAGTAATAAGGGTTATTTAAAAAAGTAATGCCAGGTAAGGGGAAGACCTGTGGGAACAGGTTATGTCTGTGTATTTATCTGAGCAAAGCGAATCATGGACACGTGTTAATATCTGAGAGAAGAGCTTTTGAGGCAGAGAAAACAGGAAGTACAAAGGTCCTAAGGTAGAAGCGTAGCTGACACAGGAAAGGGGACAGGATAGAAATGCCCAACGCATAATAATTGATTGAGTAATCAGGACAAGTGTATGGGACTCAGGCATGACTTACATGTTTTGAGTACAATATTTATAATGTGGGATAAAGGAGGAAAGATTATCCACTGCATACATTGGCTTAAGCTTTTATGTTGAGTTAATTTTCAACTTACTATGTCTTTGGGGAAATCATAAGGCCTTGACAAAAACCCACAAACCCCCAGCATTTTCATTTATTACACTCTCCCAAGTGTCTGACCCTACACTAAATGATTTACAAACATAACCTCATCAAACCCTTATAACAACACTTAGATGTAGGTATTGTTATCCCTATTTTGTAAATGAAGGAAGTGAGGGTCCAAAGTTTAAATGCCTTTCTCAAGTTTATAAAACTGGAAAGAGAAAAGGACTCAGAGATATCTGCCTGATTTCCAAGCACGGCTCTTAAACCCAAAGCTTACCTTATAGGTCAAGTTTTATCTGAAAAGAATTGAAAGATACGCAGCTTTCTATATTATTCCCAAGTTCCATAATATTGGAGATGGGGTGTATTACTTCTTAGATTCATATAGAATACGCTTCTGTGATGAACATGCTTTCTCTCCCTCCCTTCCTTCTTATTATGTGTTTTGATTCTACCTCCTCTGAGTTTGTTTACACATTTATTAAACTTGTATTAACTCCATACTGTGGGCTTGACACTCAAATAAAAGTAATGTGATCCTGCCTTTGATAAGGCCTGATGCTTGCCTGTAGACAAAGAGACAATATTGTGGGTTTTAAGAAAATCTCTAAGGACTCCACTGGCAAGAAAGAGATGATATTCTCAAATTAAGAAGCTCAAGGAAAGATTAATAAAGACCCTATTTAGGTCCTTCATTATCACTTAGATGTAAGCAGGGTATAAGGGAAGTGCAAGGGATCGTGCAAGACCCTGGGGCACTAGAGAAGTATAATCTTCTTAGAGCAAGTATAGGGATTCCTCAAATCTGCTAGAACATTCAAACTGGGTTTGAATTAAGCTTTTCTATTTTGAATACATTCACTGCCAAATCTAGTATGTGAATGCCCCTAAGATTCCATTTTTGGTAAATGAAAATGCCTTTATGAAAATATGTTCTATTTTCTTCTTTTCTATCACCCCCAAAAAACCTCCTGTTACCAGTAGCCTCCTTCAATAATTTCAGTGACCTTCACTGGAAAATTCTCCAATACTTTTTACTGCTGTTTGTGGCTTTCCCAGACTCTATTCCTATGCCAATCAATTCTTCTCCTAATGTGATCAAACCATCACGAGACTCTGCATGATTCTTCAGCTCAGTTCAACTTCAATGAGTCTCCATTTCAGAGACATGCAAAAAATATTTCTTGGCTCAGAGGTGTATTAGTTATCTACTGCTGCATAACAAATTGCCCTCATATCTTAGAGGCTTTTACCCTTTATCATCACAGAGATTCTATGAGTCAGGAATTCAAAAGAAGGTTTAGTTGAATTGTTCTGATTCTGAGTATCTTGTGACATCGTAGTCAAGATATTAGCTGGGGCTGCAATAATCTGAAGTCTTGACTGGAACTGGAGGATCTGTATCCAAGATGACTCACTCACATGGCTGTAAAATCATAACTAAAGTAGTTCTTATATTTGCTTTTCCAGAGATTAAGAACAACACTTACAGAAACATGATCCATGATTATAAAGACTACAAACTGTCCCATGGAACTTAAATGCAGAAAGGAAAATTATAAATTAGCAGCAAATGTAAGTCTCTATGATATCTAACAGATGTTTAATCAATGGCCCCCTTTCTTAATCCATGTAGCCATTGTTTGGACATAAAATACCAATTCTGTGCTTGCAGCTACAGAATAGAAAGTATTCAATATTTCTGATCCATGGGACCCTACCCAACTCCAACTTACAAACTGAAACCACTAAGAGAAAGAACAGTTAAGTGATAAAAGAAGGTGTTAGAGTGGAACTATTCCTTTCTTAATTTCAACTAAAATATCTCTAAGATAAATTCCATTTATCAAAGTGAGTGCAGGACAAATGTTCAAATACGTAATTTTCAAAGAAATGGTAGAGAACTAGTTGCATACTCTTGACTCTTCAGCAATACCAAGGCTAGAAAAATTGGACATGTTGTGAAGAGATGGAATTGTTTCCTTAAAAAGGAACTGTTGCCATTCCAAGTTTCTAATTTCCCAAGGGAGTGAGGGAAGGGATATTACCTTCTTTACCTAAAGCCCAAGGAAGGGGGTTTCATGGGACCACTTTGAGAGCTTCAGAAACCTACTTTTTCTCAAGAGTTGCAAATACAGAGATAATTTCACTTTAAATCAGCTCCATAAGTTTGATCAATGTCTTCTAGACATTCTGATTATTAGGAGAGAATGTCCCCATGACTTAAAGTTATTTTAAGGATGTCTATTACAAAAGAATGACTAAAAAAGTCCAGGGACCTGAAAAGTTTTCATCAAGAGGTATTATAAACGATTCACCATACAATATACTTTAAAGGCAGGGGCGCCTGGGTGGCTCAGTCAGTTAAGCGTCTGACTTCAGCTCAGGTCATGATCTCACAGTTCATGAGTTCGAATCCCATGTGAGGCTCTGTTCTTACAGCTCAGGCTCTATGCTTACAGCTCAGAGCCTGGAGCCTGCTTCAAATTCTCTTTCCCTCCCCTGCTCGCACTCTGTCTCTCTCTCAAAAATAACTGAACATTTTTGAAAATTAAAAATAAAATAAAGGTGAGGTGGAAGAAAAAATCAAATGTGTTTGATTATGTGCTTTTTTAGCATATCAGTGACGTATACAATGATACCAGTGACTTTCCCATGTAAAATTGGATCATCTCCACCCCGAGAGATACAAATTCTCACAATGTCAATTCAGAGTGAAGGACATCCAAAATACCAAACCTCTGGAATTGGAGATGTCAGTTTCACTGTCTGCAGTTGGAGATTTTCAGAACTGGGCAAGGTGAACCATGAGTAGATGGTCATGGAGGTAGAATGATTCTGGGGTTTTAAAACATTTCTACCAATGCACTGATGTATTCCATTTTCTAATTAGACACTCCTTCCACTCATGAGTATATTTCCTTTTAAATGCGAACTACTCTGGGCACTTGCCCTATCATGCTTTCTTATCTTTTATTCCAACCGATTATGATAATGGACACATTAAGTCCCATCTGCCCTACATAACTCAGTGTAAATGAGTTTAATAGATCCATTATTGAGAGGAGATTTTTAAAGGGAGAGTGAAAATGAGGATACCAGGCTGAGAGAAAAGGAAAAGAGATCAGAGATCCCTAAGGGGAAAAGAAAAAAAGACGATCAATAGAAGAAAAACTTTATTTGCTGAACAATATTGTCTGGACCTGCAAATGGGATCCAATGCTTAATACCACTGTGTCTCTTTCTTCCTGAAGGGTGCTATGACCCCCCCGTGGATCATCAGTGACCCCAAACACTCATATAAACACCATTTAATAAGACCAAGAACACCGATGCCATTAATGCTGTACATAGTATTTGAGGTCAATAAACTCTAAACTCTTTCACAATAGAGTATCTCATGGAAGGACTTGTTGGGTAGACAGAAGAGTCTCTGAGAGGTTTGAAAGGAAAATAATTGGAAGATGAGAATTTAAATATAAGAAATCAAGATCTCTGGCTCCAAAACGAGAGTAAATATTATAACATAAAGCATTTGTCCTACCTCATGGATCTAAAGCTGGAAAAGAGCTCTCAGTTTTTGGCATCCAAACTCAAGTCCTTCTTCCTTTTGACACTTTTCCCAATTAATGGTAAGCTGTCAAAGGAGTTAAGTGGCTCTTAAAGAATCCCCTAAAAGACTATTGGTGATGTTCGTACTCAACCCACAGATGAGAAAGATTAGCCTTCTCAGTGGGTATGTGCATTTCCTCATCTACTGCCTCTCAGGACAATGGATAAAGCCCAACCAAAACACTTTGAGAGACCCAAACTGGACAATGAAAAATTGACATTCTTCCATTGTTATTTCCTGGAAATTAGAGTTATTAATTGAAGAAAAAATATGACTACAGAGTGCCTGGAAATAGAAAAAAAAATACCCATGTCATCTAAGACTAAATTCTGTTTCTTTTCTTTGCCATCCTCTTCAATCTCTAATTTTGTTGTTATGGCACCAGTGAAAGTCACATGTTGCCCAATGGAAGGATGTTGTCCATTGATGAGGACCACAGAACTGTCTCAGCCATTTTGGTCCCAGATTTTGGTATTGCTCCCAAGCATAAGAATTGGGCTAACTTGGCATAGAGGTGAACCAATTTCAAAAAGGCATATATGTTTGAAACTGGTGGGGGATATCCTGAGTGTATTACTAGTTTCATCAACATTATAATACAATATTTATTTTACTTTAGTGCTAGAGGTTGAGGGTGTATTCCACATTTCCATGTAAATTATGTCTCAGATACCAGCTGGATATGTTTGTGATGTAGGTGATGACAGTTCTTTATCCACAATCATTCACCTCAATTTGCACTTGGCATCTGTTACACATTTGGTCTACTCTTTTTATGACTGTTATTATTGCTCCATGTCAAGAAGAGTGTGTAGACAGAATACTGACATGCCAGCAATAATTGCTGAGACGTGCAGCTTCATACTAAGAGAGAAAATGGTTTAGCACAAAACTCAGAGGGTTGGAGAAGAGTTTAGGAGTTCATTGAACCAAGATGTTCAATCCTTAAGCTGTCTTAGAGAGAAAGGAGTAATTTTGTCTAGGATGGCCAAATTCTCCTTGAGAAAACAGTCTAGCCAAGAGATGACTTCACCACATGTAGGCTAGGGAGGTTGCTCTCAGAAGGAAGAACAACACCTGTAAGTGTGAAGAATTTTCTAATTATTAGAAGATATAAAGATATACACTAAAGAGAGAATTGAAAGATCTAGTGAACTGCTCACATGAAATCTGAGATGAAGCTAAAATGATTAAACTACAAAAAAAAAAAAAAAGATTAAACTGCAGAACCATGGAATGTTAAGGTGGATGAAGTTCAAGTAGAGGTGATGAAGTTCAACTCCTCATTTTGTGGATGAACAAATAGAGACCCACAGAGGCAAAGTGGTTGGCTTAAGGTCAAATTATGAAATAGTGGCTGAGCTGTAACCAGAATCCATTCCCCCCCTCCCCAAACAATATCTTTACACAAAAGCTGCTTCACATACAGAGATCAAGTTCAGTTGAGATTGAAACATATATTTGACGTTTGTTATCAGTCAGGATCAGATTGGAAAAGCAGAAACCACGTTGGGTATTTGAACTAGAGTGAATTTAATGCAAAGAAGAGATTATACAATCATTGAAAGAACCAAAGACAAAAAGACGTTTGTGGGGTAGCCAGATATTAGAAACATCAGGAAACAGTTATCACCCTTAGAATTGAGGGGACAAAAGAAAGGGACGGGATGTTCAAAACTGAGAAGTTTGATAAAGGAACCACCCTTTCTCCCCAACTCAAGGTTACAGAGCAGAATTAGAGAAGTCTGGACATACGTTGTTTTACCAACTACTTTATTCTGGAAATTCAAATGTAATTAAGGGAGAGGAAGTGCTAGCAGAGAAGATTTCACAGGTACTTTGGGAAACCATGGTGCTAGGTACTCAGAATTTCTGGTGTAAATCTGGATGACTCAACGGGGCCCATCAAGCAGGTTGGAAATTCTTCTTAAAGCCCTTCTTTAATTTGGTCTAATTTCAATCTTCTCTCTTGGCACTCTGTGCTCTTCCATTGTGCTATTATACTGTCAGAACTATAATTAATTAGTTAAATATAAATATTTTCTTACACATATTTTCAATACACTTTAAAATTCCTGGGTCCGGTACTGTGATCTTCCTAGTTTACTGCTGTATCCATGGTGCTTAGCCTAGTGTTGGGCACAAAGTAGGAACTCCACAAATGCAGGCAATTGTCTTGTAGCATGAGTTTTTCTAACCTGATTTGGATTGTATGGGATTCTTTGACAAAGAAGTATGATTTGAGGGGCTCTTGGGTGGCTCAGTTGGTTAAGCATCTGACTTCAACTCAGGTCATAATCTCACAGGTCATGAGTCTGAGCCTCACATCGGGCTCCGCACTGTCATTCTCTATCTCCCTCTCTCTCTGCCCCTCCCCCACGCACACTGTCTCTGTCTCCATCTCTCTCAAAATAAATTAAAAAAATAAATATGATTTGAATGGACAATCTAAATAGGCAGATATCCATTAAAGAAATTGAATCAATAATTAATAACCTTCCAGAACAGAAAACACCAGGCTCAGAAGGGTTCACTGGTGAATTCTACTGAACATTTAAGGTGTATAGGAATCAAGGTCAAGGAGCACAGAGTTTTATGTAGGCAGACAGGGGCCTATAAATGGCAACCACAATGAGATCTTGACAAATCAAACCTAAGTCTAAATAAAGGTACCACAAAACTAGTCCAATTCCAAGGAGATACTGAAATGCAAGGAGAACCAACTCAAGCACAACCGGAGACATTGTTTTTGGAACCACAGCCTGGAGTGCCAAACAAAGCAAGCATCAGGTCCAAGAAAATAGCAAAGCAAAACCCAATACCTGGGAGACTATCCGGGAAAGAATAAGACAGGAAATAGGTCTCCGATAGATGGTCTAGCAATGTCTTGCACTTGAGGACAGAGGAGCCCAGGTTCCCAACTAACCCAGAAAGAATTAGCCAGGCTGCAAACTGAGTCACACAGAGGTTCAGCATTTGGAAGCATTAGTGCTGACAATTCTACTGAAGTCCTCAGTACTTCAGCCATCTTGCCAGGAGCCATCATAGAAGAACAGTGATTAACCATACCACAGGGTACCTGCGGCATCTTGTTCAGACAGCAACCCTCTGCCAGCAACTAGGCTGCAGGGCTTTGACCATTTTTTTTTACTGCCAAATATCCTTTCAACCCTTTATCTACTAATAGCATTTTGTTTTCTTTGGTCAAATGTCTATCTCTGCCCAATACACACATTCTCAATGCATCCTCGTTCCATGGACAAGAACAAGAATTAGGCACAGCCAATCACATTCAGAGAGGTTGCTTTGGGGATGGGCACATGGTCGACTTTGAACCACTGTTCCTGGAATGTTTCCTGGAACAATGAGGGCAGAGGCACATTCTTTCATTGAGTTGTAACTTGGAACTGTTGCAGACCAACGGTGCTACCACTTAGGAAGTAGTCCCCAGGAATAAGTTCAACAGAGAACAAAAAGACGAAACAACATATTTTGGTAAATTCATGTTTACACCTGGATCCAGCTGCTCCTGAAGACTATTCCAGGGCTTTTCAGTTACAGAAGTCAACATATTCCCTTTTCTGACTCAAGCCAGTTTAAGTTTTTCTGTCACTTTAACCGAAAGAGTGAGGGAAGTGACTTCACCTCTCTGAAACCATCTCTCTTTTCATCTGTAAATTCATGGTTTCCAAGGCTGCCTTTACCTTGAGCAGTTTTCAGACTTTGCCTGTGAGGCAAAGACAAAAATGATTAATGGGGCGGGGGGGGGGGGCACCTGGGGGGCTCCGTTGGTTAAGCATCTGACTCTTGGTTTCGGCTCAGGTCATGTTCTCACGATTCATGGGTTCGAGCCCCCAACTGGGGTCCGCACTGGCAGTGCTGAGCCTGCTTGGGATTCTCCCTCTCTCCTTGTCTCTCTGCCCCTTCCCTGCTCACTCTCTCTCTTTCTATCTCAAAATAAATAAATATTTTTTTTTAAAAAAAAAGAACTTTTGAAAAAAATGGTTAATGTGGATTGTCCATAACCCCCTCATGATCCAACCCTTCAAAGACAGCCCTTCACCTGCCAGCACAGATTCTGTCTCCCCTCCTTCCACCTTCCTTTGAAACAGGAAGAATTCCTCCCAGCTAGAAAGGTTTAGTCAATCTACATAATAAAGAGGTGGAGGAAATGCAAAAGAGAAGCTGGAGATGAAGCAGAGCCCAGCCTAGACGTTGAGAGAGGTTTGGCAAAGCATTGTGGGGACACTATTCAAGAATACCTTCCCGGAGTGATGGAAGTAGACAGAAGTCAGAGGCTTCTCCTGGGAGTTGCTGTGGATCCCCACGTGGCTTTTGCAAAGCGCAAGTCAAGGATTTGGCTGATTTACACAGGACTGTATTCTTTGACCCTTAGTCCTCTCTAAGCTTGAGCCCCAGGGCACGGAGTTTGGAAAGGTTCTCACACATCTCGCTCAGCCTCAGAGACTGTGACTCATTCCCTCCCCCAGGAGTGACGGGATGGATCCTGCACAACTGTTGCATATGACACCAGGGAGAAAGGGAAGGGCACTCTCTCACCTGAGCAGCTGCGTCTGTGGAGTGCCAGTGAATGGACTGTTGGGAGATTATTCTTGGGTTTCTCAGCTGTCATATGGGCTAAAAAAATCAATTGATGGATGAGTGGTTAAGCCAGCTCTGTGGTTAAGCATTTGTAGTGGTACTTGCCTAGTTGTTCCAGCCATTTTAACAAATAAATTGGATTGAATACTTGGCAGATGATCAATGGCTCAGTACTCAGCCATGACCATGAACACAACACCTGAGATATGGTGGTCACCGATGCTTTTGAGGCAGGCTCTGCTGGAGCTCCTTATACTATTGATTCTCCACAAAGTTGGTAAGCAAGAAGACTGCATTACTAAGAAATTACATGAAAAATGCATTATCAGGATCATGCAGGTATTTAAAAGTAAATGATGCATACATTTGTAAAATCGAAATTAAGGGACAATCAAGATGAGATTATGCGACTTCTCAAGAAATAGTTTATGATAAGTCTTCTGAGAGCACATCTCCAATTGCATTATTTTGCTGCTGAAAACCTTCCAATTATCTATCATTAGCTATCAATTTCAGTAGAAAGTCTCATTATTATTCATGATTCTCCATAATATAGTCTGAACCTGTCTTTCCAGTCTGGTCCGATTCTAGGCTAGCAGTCCACTTAACTTCTCAAATTGCATGCAAAATTGGGTTTCATGTATATGGGCTTTTTTATTACTATTATTTGTCAGAAGTGGGAGACACAGGAAGATCTACAATTTGCATCAGGTTCTAGAAGGAGTGAAGGAACCCAGAGAGATAAAAAAATTATTGCTCGAAGTCAGGGGTCTATCAATTTGGATGGAAAAAAAAAAGTAGATCTTTATTTTTACTAATCTCGAACTGAAATTTAGCATTTATTTTGATTGTGAATGAGGCGACAAAGCACAGTAAGTAATTGCAGCACATATTTTTCTCGGCAGAAATTATAAGCCCTTTCCTATTATGCTGCGTGTAGAGCAGACATCTCAAAATACCACACATGTGCGTTATTTCAAAACTATGGTGGTTCTTAGACCTTCCAATAGATCTACTCATCAAATTCATTAACAAAGATGCACATGTGTTTTTTAATTACTTACCTTGACTTTTTAATATTTATTTTGGGGACTGTATTTAAACTTATTTTTGGTATTTTTTATGCAATTAAAACATTAATCTGTAGACATCCATAGAGTTGGCCATAACATCAAAGAAGTACATGGGACCAAAATAATAGTAATAAAGGGTTAAGAACCTCTTCATCTTAACTTATCATACCCAGGGCTCCATCCAGGCCGGGACAGCTCCTGGTTTGATAAATTTACTCCATGCTTTCTGACTATAGCACTCTTGTCCCATCTGTTTGTTCCACTTGAAATGCCTTCTCCCTACTGTCGGAATTTGTCCAAATCCTTCCCACCTTCAAGGATCATCTCAAGTGCCTCTTCATATAGGAGCCTCTCCACGCCCCTCCCACAACCATCAGAGAGGTGATTGGCCCATTTTTGAGTCTCCACTGCCACATGCTTGCACCTCTCTTCTGTTCCTCTTCAAATTAAAAGAGGTGACATAACCAAGCTCTGCATGGTAAAGAGCACAGACATTTACATCAGCCAGTCTGGGTCTGAATCCTGTCTGCATTTGTTTGCTCGGTCTGCCACAACAAAGGACCACAGACTGGGTGACTCAAAAACAGAAATGTGTTTCCTCTCAGTACTGGAAACTACAAGTCCAAGAGCAGGGTGTCTATGGCATTGAATTCTTGGATTACAGATGGCTGTCTTCTCTCTATAGCTTCACATGGTCTTCCCTTTGTACCTCTCTATGTTCGCGTTTCATCTTCTTATAAGGACACCAGTCATATGAGATTAGGCAGCCCCTCCCCCAAGTGGCTTCATGTTAGCTTAATTGTTAAAAGGCCCTATCTCCAAACACTCCCATTCTGAGGTCGTAGGGGGTCAGAGCTTTAACATGAATTTTGGAGGGATACAATTCCATCTCATACATGGTCTATACTACAACCTAGCTGTTTTACCTTGGAGAAAGTTCTCAACGTCTCTGTTAGCCTTGGTTACTTCATCCATAGTATGAGGATGATAATGGAACTTCCTTCATATGGCTGTGGTAGGAATGAAATGAGTTACCTCCCGTAAAGCACCAGGAGCAATGCCTAGAATGTAAATGCATGCATCAACAAAGTTAACAATGGCCATGCCTGGACCCCACTAACCGATGGAAGGTTCTAGAGGGCAGAAGTTTCTTCACATCCACCTTTTTCTTCTGCTGTTAGGACACGGCCTTTAACAAAATAAATATATTTTGACTTGAATGCTTAATGAATGTTTTAAAAGCTGCCATACTGGCTGGGGGCTGAAACAGAGACATACTGAGAAAACATAAGCTGCACACAGCTCTGTGAAGAAAAAAAAAAAAAAACAACAACGAATCCGGTTTTGTTTCTTGCCTTTTAAGACCAAAGCCCCTTTTGAAAATACCAATGCTAGTATGTTTAGCCTAACCAACTCTGTGACAGCGCTTAGACCCACCAAGAAATTCCTTCTTTCTGACAGGGATTGGAAGGATTAGAAGAGAAGTCTTCAACAAGCTTTGTTTCTGCAATAAATTTAAACAAAGGATGTGATCCAAATTTTGTAACATAAGTAAAAGGAAAATTCCCAGGTCACTGGGGATATCTCCATATTGAACCTGGTTTCAATTGTATCTTATTAAATTTAAATGTACAGACTACTTTTGGGATACAGTTGATGTTATGTTGTGTGCAAAATGCTCTGGGAACTCAATGTAAAAATCACTTACTTCAATTGTTTCTACCCTATTCTTTTTAATACATATATGCTTGCGAGCCCACCCCATGCTTAATGGAAACTTTGGAAAGACGTTTTGTTTTGTGAGAATTTGAATTGATAGGCTGCCATGGAATCAGCTTTATTTTTGTGATATTGCCTCATAATTACTAGAGACTGGCTCTACGTGGCTGCCTCAAACAAAGCTGAGTTCTGTAAAAATCATTTTTGTAACGTTTGCATAGCATGGTTAAAAAAAAAAACCCACCACCAACAAAAACAAAAAGACCTTAAGATAGTTAAATGTATTTTATTTCATGTTCTTATTTTAATGGTGCTTTTGGCTCAAAGCCCTTCATTACTACCATTTTATTTCCCTTTATATTTGATCCCATTTTCCTCTACCATAAAATGCTCTGAGCACGATTGGATTCAGAACTGGGCTGGCCTACGGTGCAGTCACATCTGTGACTCCTCTGTCTATAAGCAGGGAGGGGAAAGGCAGAATGGAAGGGGAGGAGTCACTTTTCTGCCTTTGGGAACGAGCTCTGGGAATGCAATTGGAAACAAGAATCCTCTCTGGATGATTTTTCTAGAATACATCCTCTCCTTCCTATCCCTGAACCTACTTTCTCAGTCTTCTAAAGACACTTTGTGTTTAAAATGCTAAAAAAAAAATGTTGTTGGGACATTTCTCTTTCAATCCTAGCATGTAATTGTGGCAAACCTGAGAAAATCAGGGAGTCTATATAAGAATCGCCATGTGAAACCCAACAAAACTCCTGGTGGTGGATCTAGGAACTGAGCTTCTGCTCAGGGCATCCCCAGCTAGGAACCTTCAGACCCTACAGGGCCCTCCTGCCCCTTTAATTTCCAGATCCGTTTTCCCACAGTTCTTTGTACCATCTTCATATCATTGGAATGACCACCAGATGTCTTCGCGAGTAAGGCTCAGACTTCACTACCTTCCTGTGACTTTTATAGTCTTCCAGAACATAAATTGCAAGTTGGTATCTATGTCCCCTTCTAACCCCTATTTCCAGGTTGGCGGAAAGAAGCAAGAGTGTGGTGGACCTCCCCTAACATGGCCCAGTAATTCCTGCCTCCTGGTTTTCACATCCTTGTGTAAATCCCCCTTTTGCACGTGGGCTGGACATAGTGATTCGCAATACAACATGGCAGAAGTATTGGAATGTGACTTCCAAGATTCGGTTATAAGAAGACTGGCTCTCACCCTGGTTGTACTCTCTCTTCATATGGCTCTTTCATGGATGGCTCACCGGGGAGCCATGTCATGAGGCAGCCCCGTAGACAGACATGCGTGGTAAGGGCCCAAAGCCTACTCACAACCAAACAGCCATGTGAGAATGATCAGAAGCAGATTGTATTAGTCTCCAGAAACACAGAACCAATAGGATTTGTGCGTGTGTGTTCACATATGTGTGTGTGCGCGCATGTGTGATGTGATTTATGGTAAGGAATTGGCTCATGTGATTATGGAGGCTGAGAAATCTCAAGATCTGCAATTAATAAGCCAGAGACCTAGGAGAGACTATAATGTAGTTCTAGGCCAAGTTCAAAGACTTGAGAACCAGGAGAGCTGATGATGTTGAGTACTAGTCCAAAATCTGGCAGCCTGACCCAAGAAGAGCCAATGTTTCCATTCAAATCTAAAGACAGGAAAACACAGCTGAACCAGCTCAAGGCAGTCAGGCAGGAGGAGTTCCAATTTGTTTATGAGAGGGTCATCCTTTTTGTTCTATTCGGGGCTGTCAACTGATTGGATGAGGCCCACCCATATTAGACTACTCAGTTTACCTATTCAGATGTTAATCTCATCTAAAATGAGATGCCTTCACAGACACATCCAAGATCATAATTGACCAAGTACCAAGTATTGTGAGCCCGTGGCCCAGTCAATCTGACACACAAAACTAACCATCCCGCTAATCCTTGTCATGTTTGGGGATGATAACAGTCCCCGTCAACAGCTTGATCACAACCTCCAAAGAGGTGTGGACAGTGTTGCGAAAAATAACTTTTCTATTTTATGTATGTCCCAAATATTGAATGGGGCTTGTACTAAAAAATACCCCATTGTTCATCCGAAATTCCAATTTAATTAGACACCTTATATTTTTATTTGCTAAATCTGGCAACTTGATGGGGAGGCATCAACCAGCTCTACTGTATTCGTTTTTCCTGACCGACAGAAACTGCGAGATAACAGGTACCTGTTGTTTTCAGTCACTATGTTTTGGAGTAATTTGGTCTGCAGCAGAGATAACTATTACAAAGGGGCATATGTAACGGAAGTAACAGAGCAAGGCAGAGTTAAAGAGGAACAGCTCTGCGAGTAGCACCAAAAGAGCCAAATGTTGGTCCACATCTATATTTTCCTGTTCTGAATTTGATCGAAAAGCTGCCCATTCATAGGGCGTGCCGTGTGTCTGACAGGGGTATGAGCTGAGGCCAAGGTCCCGTCGTCTGAAAGGTAAGCATACTCTTCAGGCCCAGAGGTAGTATACAGGGCAGTGTTCCTCAAATTTTAATGTTATTTGAATCTCATGGCGATCTTACCAAAATGCAAGTTTTGATTTTGTAGATCTAGGGTGGGGGCTGAGTTTCTGCTTTCCTAACAAGTTCCCATGTGTTGCCGATGCTGGTGATTCCCAGATGACACCATAAGGGGCAAGGTGGTAGGACATCTCCCTTTGCGAAGGGTCCTGGCTATGTGATAAGCCAGATTGGTGGAAGGTAAGATGCTTTAGAGGAAGAATAGATTCACCATTGAATTTCTCATCGTGGACTTAGAGTATCTTAGGCTCTTGGGCTCTTGGAGGGAGGAAATGATAATAGGTTAAGAAGTACCCATTTTTATCATCTCATTCAGTTTTTACTTTTATATACTCAAAAGTGATTCTGCGAGGGTTACAAATCAGAATTTCTGAGACTGTGTGCAGCATGAAAAGAAAGCAGAAACTATATCTTCTGCTTTGATTTGATTTTAGTCACAAACTTTAACCAGTTTGGGAATTTTAATATATTAAAGAAGGACATTGATTTCTTATTTTAATAGTGAAGACAAATTTTTATAATTACAAAAGCACTATATGTGCATTGCAAAAAATCACGCAAAAATGGGGGGCACCTGGGTGGCTCAGTTGGTTGAGCATCCAACTCTTGATATCGGCTCAGGTCATGATCTCGTGGTCATGAGACAGAGCCCGGAGTCAGGCTCTGCATTGCGCGTGGAGGCTGCTTGAGATTCTCTTTCTCCCTCTCTCTCTCTAAAAAAAAAAAAAAAAAAAAAAAAAAATTTTTTTTTTTAAAATTAAAAAAAAAAAAAAAAAAAAAAAAAAAATACATTTTTTTTTTAAAAATTAAGCAAAAAAGAAAGCAAATACATCATCTTCCCATAAGTCAGAGATTAATCTCACTAACATCTGAGTGTAACTATCAGGTCTGTTCGCGATTGCCACTTTGTCAGTGAATTTTCACCACATCAAATATCCGATCCACATTCAAACTTCCTCCAGTTGTCCCCAAAGAGAACCGTGATATGAATTTTAAAAGTCATTTTAAGAACTCCTTCAAAGATGACCCCGACTCAATCACTGGCATCGGAGGGCCATCTGGGAATGATGTTTCAAGGTGTGTTGGAGAGGAAGCTAGGGCGAGACTTTACGAAGGCTAAGAGGGGAAAACGGAGCTCAACAGAACACACATGTATGCTTTCCTCCACTGCCAGCCCGGCCAGAGTCCATCTGATTACAGAAAATGTATCCTGACTGGCGAGTTGGAGGGGAAGCAGTGTACCAAGAGCAAGAGTTGAGCCTATGAGAACAGAAAATAACTCACCAAAATGCTCACAACTTTGAGAGGGAGACATGCACCCAGAGCCCCGAATGGGCAGTCGCGATGCTGTCACAGTCACACGGCACAACTTTCGGTCAACGATGCAGCAGGGCCCAAACATCCTCCGTGTCCTAAATTCGGCCGCCGTTGCCATGACAACCCTCTCCTGCATTTGGCCCAGGAAAAGATGACAGTGAGATGCGGAGCCTGTGTTTTTGTTTCTTGGAAACTAGTGAAGGCTGGGGCCCAAGGGGAGCATACCTCCGGGCCTGCCACGGGCAGGATGCACGTGCAGAGATTGTCCGGGACCTCAGGAAGGTAGAGTCGCTCTCTTGCTGAAAGATAAACCAGATACGGATTTGACTTTTTCCATTCTGGGAAACAGGGTGCCTCAGTTTCAGAGACAAAGCAAGATTTCATAATGATGGGGAAGTTCGGTATTTCTGGAAGTGTTACATACGGGGCTCAGTCAAATAGTCCAATCACCCCCCATCACGTGCCTCGTCTAGAGAAGGCACCTCTCCTGCTCCCACCGGGCACTTGCCTGAGTCTCAGTGAGAGTGTGCAAAGTGGCAGCAGTGTGTAAGCCTGGTGCTCTGGGGATTGTGAGCAACTCTCTCTGGAGCGAAGCCCTCGTCTCGGGTGTGACGGCAGTGGCAGATGCGACACGGACCACCTCGTCCACTCACTTCATCCA
Source organism: Herpailurus yagouaroundi (assembly GCF_014898765.1). Taxonomy (NCBI): domain Eukaryota; kingdom Metazoa; phylum Chordata; class Mammalia; order Carnivora; family Felidae; genus Herpailurus; species Herpailurus yagouaroundi. The sequence continues at coordinate 5,380,707 of NW_024412432.1, read as the reverse complement.
GGCACCAGTGTGCTGGCTTGGGACAAGCGACTCACTGCTCACTGTGTCGGTTCTCGCATTTATTAAATGGGGAGATTATGGACCACCACACAGCATCATTTTGGTGAAGATGAAACCAGACGCTCTACAAAATCATCTAGCCTAGTTCCTGGAATGTAGTCGGTACTCAGTAAATAATAGCTTCCGCCAGCTTCTTGGTCCCAATTGCCTTGCGAATTGGCAAAAGGAAAGAACATTGAACTTTCAGCCCTGGGTGGACTCACTACCGATTCTCCCTCCCCAGCTCCTCGTATGACCTCCTACACCCAAGACAGATCTGGATTAAAGGCCCAAATATTGCCGAAACAGTAGGTACCCACTTCCTCCAGGATGTGATGTTTTTATTGGACCTTCGACATTTCCGAGAGGTCCATCTACGGTAGATGCTATTTGGGGCTCCAATTCTTTATCAGTTCCTGCCTCCGTACCCTTGCCATGGCCCCTTTACAGATGAAGTGTTCATCTCTGCATCTTGACTTTGGACTTAGACATGTGACAAAGGGAATGTGCCAGAAGTGAAGATGTGCCAGTTTCAAGCCAGGCTAAGTTTTAAAGAGGCCTCACACATTGCCTCTTGTCCTCTAGGGCCTTTGCTGTCACTGTGAGAACACATCCCAGCCAGTTTGCTGGTCCCAGGAGGAGGACAGGACACTAGAACAGAGCTGACCAACCCATAGATACGTGAGCCAGCCCAGGACAGAGGAACGAGCTGCCCAGTCAAGCCCAGGCTAGATCCACTGACCCTTGGCTGACCCGCAGTTGCAAGACTGATAATTAAAGGTTATCGTCTCACGTCACTGAGTTTGTCACGCCATGATAATGACCTGATCCACTGCCGCACACAACAATGAATGCTTTGGGTCATTTCCTCACAGAGGGAAAGAACACTTCGATGAGAAAAGGTCAAGTTGGGCCTAGACCAACCACCCAGCCGTGGGCGGACTTTAATTTTAAACTGGGGGGAATGTCCCCAGTAATCAAAACCAGTATCTTCTTACTGGCTTATATAGTGCCATGACTGATATAATACTTTGACAAGATTTATTACATTTATTACAGTTCGTAGTATTCTTTGAGTCATTATAGAAGTTACATAATAGATATAGAGCTTACACCTCTCTCATAATTAAAAAAGAAGCATTTTAGTGTCTATTTAAGGTCCAAGTTTGCTCTTGAATATGTAAGGTAACCTGTATGTTGAAACAGTAATACTCGTGTAAGCAAATCACAAGGGATTTTGTTTGGTCCAATGACGTGATTGGTCCACGGTTAGTTCTTCCCTTGCCCTAGAGACAATTCCCAGCAGGCATGGATGCTTGTCTGCAGATCGTCAGGTAATAAAACCACCTCTGTTCTCTTTAATCTCTCAATTTGTCTCACTTCAGTATTATCAGTGTATCCAGTCCAAGGTAATAATCAAACTCGAAACTTCGTTTAGAAGTTAAGCTTCACAGTTGGCCAGGCCAGGCCCCTTCAGGCAGGAATGTCACAGTGAGGAAGAGAGGCATGATTGGCTTATTTCCCTCACTTGGAATTTCCCGGACCCTCCGCCCATGTTGGGGGAAGGGGTGAGAAAGAGAGAGGTAGAGCGGAAAACTCTAACTTCACTGACATTGATTTTACAGTGGTGTTTTCTCACAGTGGGAGATGTCCTGTCATGAGGTGCTTTGCTGGAATCTTGGCCGATACACCTTCATGGGCATACCCTCCAACCTGCAGGTCCCCAGCACAGTCCTGACATGTCTTCCCTGCCTGGGACCTCCACCCTCTCTCTCCCTGTGAAGGCCCCAGCTCTTAACTGCAGGCTTCCTTTGGTTCTGTGATACAGAATACATCAGCCAGCCTGAAATCCTTCCGATTTCTGGAGTAGGGACCCTGCATCATCCTTCAGACTCGAGGGGTCACATATCAAAGGACTCCAAAGGTCTCTGGAAGCTCAGCTTATGAGAAAAGAGAGAAACACCCTCATTCCCCCTCTGTGAGGAGTAGGAGTCGGACCCAGAGCATAGATCCCTCCGAAGAAATCCTTGACCTAATCTTCAGCTTCTTCTGTAGGCTCTCAACCGCTCGTAAACCAGGAATGGGTGGTCAGCTATGGTCTCTAAGTCAGTACTTAAATGTCATCTTAGGAGGCAGAGAGGACCCCTGACTTTGGAATGTGAGACAGTTGATAATAATTGTTGTGGGGCTTCAGCCAGTTTTCAGACAGAATCCCATCACTGCACACACACACACACACACACACGTTTTTTCATCTTCTGAGTAAGGTCAGCAGAAAGGGAGAGCAGAGGAGACAATCATCTCATAGTTTACTGAAATATTTAAGAGGAAACTATTAACCACGTGTGATGGTCTCCCCACCTTCCCCCACCCCACCATTCTCTCACTTATAATCTTTCACAGCTGCATTAACTTCATGTTGCCATTCCCATACGTGATGAAGTAAGATCAATGCTCTCTGAAAGGGAGAGGGTCTTCATGCAAAACAAAGACCCAAAAGAAGAGAAAAGAAGGCAAGAAGGCAACCTTGCAATCATGCTCAACTCCAGCACATCCAGACAGGGCAGAGCTTTTATTAAATCATTTCTCCAACCAACTGTGCCCTCAGCTGCCACATTGTTCATTAAAATTCAGAAAAAAAATAAGCATTTCAAGACTTGAGTATCTTATGGGGATGTTAGGAAAGAGTTAGAAAACTCATGTAGAACAGCTATTCCAGATGGCAGGTGCTACGAAGATGACTGGGCAATCTCACACGTGGAAAACATTTCACTCCCCGAAGATTGTTGAAATGTTAATTTTCGATGATTCGTTAATAGTTAAAAGCGTATGGCTCTTTCTTAGGCAATTGGATTGGTTAGCTTTTTTTTTTTTTCCTTTAAGAAGCATAGATGACATCAATGGAGATGAAACATCTTGGTAATAGTAATCAAAGGTGTTGTTTGACCTGTCCACTGGCTGCGGTTACCATATTGCTTGTCTGGTTCTCCAAGTGGCTGGCCACGAGAAGCATCCCTGAAATGTACTGAAGAAAAGGCAAGGAAGTAAAGAGAATTTGAAAAAAATAAGAAAGAACAAACAATGGTGGCAGAGACTCTCTGTTCATTCATTCTGGCACTACCTCTTTTCAAAAAAAAAAGAAAGAATTAGCAGGCCGCCAGCCTGCTGGGTGGCTCAGCCTGTTAAGTGTCCAAGTCTTGATTTCGGCTCAGGTCATGTTCTCACGGTTCGTGAGATCGAGCCCCATGTCGGGCTCTCCACTGGCAGCATGGAGCCTGCTTAGGATTCTCTCTCTTCCTCTCTCTCTGTCCCTCTCCCACTCATGCGCGCGCGCGCGCACACACACACACACACACTCTCAAAACAAATAAATAAACATTAAAAAAAAAAGAATTAGCAAATGGGGAGGAGAAGAGGCAGAGACAAGCACACCATTAGCTCAAAGCACCCAGGGAAAGAAAATGATGAAACACTGAGGTAGAAAGAATTGAAGCAAGAAAGAAGGTTTAGAAAATTACCACCAATAAAGAACCTAAATTTTGTAAATAGAAAAACAAAACCTTCATGTAATAAATATGATTTTCAAAGGATATGTGCTGAGATTTAGTCTCCCTGATGTTTATCTCTCAATTGTTTATAATTGCAACAAATTAGAAACAACCAAAGTGGCCAAGAAAAACCTTTTTAAATTATTAAATAAATTATGGTAATCAAAACAATGGCAAGATATGTAGCTATTAGAAATTATAGATACAAATATACTTATTGTGGGGCACTTGGGTGGCCCAGTCGGTTAAGCATCTGATTTCAGCTCAGGTCATGATCTCGTGGCTCATGGGTTCAAGCCCTATGTCAGGCTCTGTGCTGACAGCTTGGAGCCTGGAGCCTGCTTCAGATTCTATGTCTCCCTCTCTGTCTTCCCCTAACCGACTCACGCTCTCTCTCTCTCTAAAAATAAAAGTAAACACTAAAAAACTTTTTTTAAATATATATACTTATTGACAGAGCAGGACATTCATACCACATAGGTAATTTAAAAGTGCAGATAAAAAAAAATGAAGACTATAAAAAGTATAGGCAGTATGATCACAATTCATCTAAATATGTTATGCATATTCAGATATACATGTGCAGAAAAATGACTGGAAGGATATACACACAATTTGTTACCAGCAGTTGCCTTTGAATGATGAAACTGTGGATGATTTAAATTTTTCATTTTCTTCTTTACTATTTTTTACATATCATCTCATAAAAGTTACTTAAAAAGTAATTGTATATAGTTATTTATCATATATATATCATTATATATATAATTATTGATCATAACTATACATAGTTATCAGATAACTATAATATGTAAAATTGTTATAGGAATAGGGAATTTTAGGAGAGACTGAAAAGCTGCCAACCAATGAAGACTGTTAGCTCTGTAGCCAGAGCCAGGAGCTCGCATGGATTAGCATTCGTGCTGCTCACCTAAGGACTGAAACCAAGGAAGTCTAAGGAAGGAAAGATTCCATGTGTTTGAACTCCTGTGTATACCATTTGTTACACACGTGATTCATGATACTGGGCTACCGTTTATGATAATACAGGAGTGCAGTTCTGAGTTGTTGTCTAGGATCTGGGAGAGCTGGGCTCTGCCACAACCTGGCGGGATGTCAGTTGCAGTTCAAGTCAATAGACCTTTACGGGGTGTTTATTACATGTCAGGCACAGAGTTCAACACTCAGGGAGGAAGATGAATTTGTCACTCTTCGTACATTTGAATACCCAAAGCCCCGCCAGGGAGATAAGCAAGCAAACCAATGGGTATTAAACAATATGATACACCTTATGGTAAACATGGGAATAAAATACCATGAGATCACAGTGGCAGGGAAGACCTAGCTTCTACCAACGCGAGTAGGATTTGGGTATTAGAAAAAAGATAGCTTTGGGGTTGGGTGTTAAAAGACAAAGCAAGAAAGGGCATGCCAGGCAAGTCACTTTGCTTCTCTGGGCCTCAGAATCCTCACCTTTAAAATAAGGGCTTGACTGGACGGGCCTCCAGCATCTGTGTTTCTCTGGAAGGATTGACTGCGGGCCATCCTGACAAACGCCCGCCCCAGCCTTGGTCATGTTTTGCTGATGCATTCTGGAACTCCTGATCAGTCTTTGTGCAAGACAGGTATTGGGTTGCTGAAGTAGTTCCCCTACATGGGGAAACTGGATTAAAGCAATTGCCTGTGTTAAGAAAATGGATCCAGATTTGGCAACCAGGCCGGCAGGATGACTGCACAGTTACAATGCCATTCTGAAATACTGCTCCTGGCCCTGGAGGGGTTATTTAATTCTCTTGGAGACTGTACCTCTGTTGACATTTCTATTTACTATTGATTAGAGCCCAGACACTGTGAAGTTAAATGTTAACTTGTGGATTTGTGTCTGGTAGAAATGCAAATTACTTCTATTCAGTAGAAGAGATGCCCCAAAGGTTACGGTTACATTGTCCTGTAGGATAATAACCAGATTTTCCTCTAACTTGTACACACATGTGCACAAACACACAGACACACACAAGCACATGCACACGTGCACATTTCCATGTGTGTCTCCCTTAACAGACTTAGTAAATTCCAATTCTCTAAATGCCCTCCGTGGCTTTATCAACTTCCTGGTTCCCTTAGTAATGAGCTAATACATTTTGACACTTGTTCATTCTGTATTTGAATGAGTCTCTACATTTTTGAAAACTATCCTTTGGCATATGAAAAGTTTTTTTTTTTTCGTACTTTGCTCTCTGAGAATCAATTTGCAGAGATTCTGCTCTTTCCAGTATTTACTGCAGTTGCTGACTGCTTTCTGTGTATGGACTCTCTCTGCCTGCATTTCCTTCTTCCCATACCAAGAGAGTATTAAAGAGAGGATGAACCTTGTGACATCTACCTTGTGACACTGATCAAGGTGAAGCTAATGGCCCACACATGCACTCATGCATACTCACATGCACACACATGCACACACACACACACACAGGCTGGCTTGCTTATTTACTGTATCTTTACCCAAAAAAATGCAAGAACAATGAACAAAAATAAAACAGCAGAGTTGTGAACTTGCTTCCATTATAAAGTATCTATTAACCATATCACCAGTTAATGATGATCTAATCATGATGATCATCGTTAATAATTGTTGAAGGTGAGGGGCACCTGGGTGACTCGGTTGGTTAAGCATCCAACTTCGGCGCAGGTCATGATCTCACGGTTTGTGAGTTCGAGCCCCTTGTCAGGCTCTGTGCTGACAGCTCAGAGCCTGGAGCCTGCTTCAGATTCTGTGTCTCCCTCTCTCTCTGCCCTTCCCTGCCTCGTGCTCTGTCTGTCTCTCTCAAAAATAAGTAATAAACTCTAAAAACAAAAAGGTTAAAAAAATAATTGTTGAAGGTGAATGATAAAAATGTGGAGTTTCATTATATTATTCTTTCTACATTTATGTACTTCATTTTTTTTTCACAATTAAATGTTTAGAGAAATTTTTAAGTTGGCTAAAGGGAGGAAGAAATTATCAAGGATGCTATTTGAAATTTAGGTATACATCCAGTATCATTACTAAATTTCTCTCTAGGTGTTTCTTGGGTCTTGAGATATAAGCTACTGAAAGTGCGAAGACTTCAGAGGTAGTTAACATTTCAAAACTTTGTATATTTCATCTTTATATCATCATCTTTAATTTCTATATTTCTAGGTATGTTTTATTTAAAAAATATTTTTCTAGTTATGTTTTATAATACACAGTATATATCAATACCATAGTATGGGGTATGTAATTACATATATGTGTAATAGTGGTACAGACCTCAGCATTTTTACTGATGGGAGTACTCAAGCAAAAAAGTCAGGGTGCTCACTGCATTTAAAAAAATAAGAGGATAAAGTATATAATATGAAAATATGGAGAATCCTAATAAAGATATTAAGGCTCAAATGGGGGGAGTAGGTGCTGATAATATTAGGGAATATCCACAAGATTAATGCATACATGCATTACTTGTATACACAAGCATTATTTGCAAAGTTGGTAAAGCTCTTTGAAATCCTTTGGGATGAAAAACACATAAAACAATATATTATTAATATTACTATCATAGTCCGTGCTTGTGTTTCTATGTAATGCTGCCAGAGGAGTCTTTTAATGGTCTCATTTTTTTTTATGCAACTTATACCAGTCTCCACTGAACAGACTTACATTAATCTAAATTATTGAGATGAATTTTAATTTGGTTGGACAATCCTAAAGCTTGGAACGACTAGAGAGTAAAGACAAAAAAAAAAAAAAAAAATCAGCCCAGCATGCTGAAAAATAAACGTTATGTGACCTGAGACAATGGAGAACATGTTTTTGTACTCCCACACTCATACCACAGATCAGTGGTGTGCAGATGTCCTAAGCAAGGCCCTTAAAGTGTCATGGAAAGGTTGATGCGGGGCTGGAAGATCCTATTTTTTTTTTAATCTTTCTGTGACAACGGTTATATATTTGGGGGGGGGGCATGTTTGAATACTTTCACTTTGTAGTCTTAAATAAAAGCCAGGAAGACACCTGGCCCCTCTCTCATCCAGAGCTGTGAGATTTGTTGTGCTGATTTCAGTGTGGTCATCTGATTTTTTTTTTAATTAGTTGGCCAAGTGGAAGCAGGTGGATTAAGGGGTGGCTGCACCCTGTGAATGGCCCACAAAAGTAGGAGAACCGTGGTCGTGAGATCTACTCCTTCTGCCACCCCACTGTCATGCCACATTCGTTAGTTTTTGATGGACTCTCAAGCCGTACTCTTGGCCCCAGAAGATGAAGACATCACGCTTACTAAAAGAGATCACAGAGGGAGTCTGGGTGGTTCGGCTGGTTGAGCGTCCAACTCTTGATTTCAGCTCAGGTCATGATCGCATGGTTCATGAGAATGAGTCCGCATCAAGCTCTTTGCTGAGAGCACAGAGCCTGCTTGGGATCCTCTCTCCACCCCCTTCTGACCCTCCCCTGCTCATGCTCTCCCTCCCTCTCAAAATTAACTAATTAATTAATTAAAAAATCTGTGTGTCATATCAGAGTTTAAAAGAGGTCACAGAACAGGAGACCACAGACCATTCACAGTTGGCTGCCTACAACTTCTGTCCTGACACCCCATGCCTTCCCCTCTTCCCATCCTGCTCCCACCTCCCCCTGCTGCCCCTTCTATGATATGCAAGCTGAACAGTTGTCTCCATCTAGATGGGGGAGCATTCATGCTTCTCAGAAAGCACCACTATCGACTAAAAAGCCCAATCCTGGGGACCACATGCCCAGAGGGGGCTTGCTCTGGCTCCGATAACATCTCATCAGGCAATTCAGGGCTTAGAGTTTCCCACCTACAAAATCGGCTTGCTTTCCCACGTGGCAAAGCAAGGCGACGGTATAGCAGAGGGGCATTGAACCTAACCTGCTTGTAAAATCCGTCTGTGCCTGCGGTAAGCACTCCGTAAACAGCAGCCACTCTCAAGTAACAACAGCAAAATTATAGTACCAATTGCCCAAATCCAAGGAACCCCACATATAATTTGAAATTACACAATTGTCTCGGTTTTCTATGGGTGCTGCAACAAAGGATCACCAACTTAGTGACTTGAACCAATAAAAATTTATTACCTGACAATTCTTTGCATTTAGAAATCTAACCGAGGTCTCCCTGGCTGAAATCCAGGTGTCAGCCGTGTTTCTTGCTGAAAACTCGGGAAGAATTCATTTCTTTGCCTTTTCCAGTTTCTAGAAGCTGCCCATGTTCCTTGGCTCTTAGATCCCTTCCTCCATCTCCAAGCCATCAACGGAGGGCTGAGATTCCTCTCTTGGCATCACCCTGACCTCCTCTCTGGCCTCCCTCTTCCACTTTCCAGAACCTTTGAGATTGCGTTAGGCTCATCCGAACAATTCAGGATAATCTCCCTATTTTAAGGTCAGCTGACTGGCAACCTTACTTCCATCTTCATGGAAGCAATAAATAAAAACAAGCTTTACTCCCCTTTGTCCTGTCACCTAACACATTCACAGGCTCCAGGCATTGTGGACATTTGGCTGAGGGTGGGGGGAGCATTTATTTTCACTGCCACAGCAATTAAACAGAACCCTCCTATCCCCAGAGCAATACAAATAGATTAATTTTTTATCACCACCGAGCTGCCTGAGGGATGACAGAACAAATGGGAAACTACCAGAAAGTAGAAGGCTTCTCCCCAGTATGGGCTGGAAGTCCTCAGGTATCACTCAGCACAAGAGTTACTCTCTTTCCACTATGAATCAGCGCTGTAAAACTTCACCAGCATTCACGGGAGGCATTTGCAGAGAAGATTCCATCTGAGAAGTGTCACCTTTCAAGCACTTTATGGATTTATACATGGCAAAATTAGAAATCACTCAACATAAAAGACCTGTGAAAGGGGCACCTGGATGGCTCAGTCAGTTGAGTGTCTGACTTCGGCTGAGGCCACCATCTCGCGGTTCATCTGTTCGAGCCCCGCATCGGGCTCCGTGCTGACAGCCTGGAGCCTGTTTTGGATTCTGTCTCTCTTTCTCTCTGTCCCTCCCTCTCTCTCAGAAATAAATACACATTTAAAAAAAATTAAAAGAAGAAAAGACTTATGAAAGATGAGGCTGCATTTTAAGGCTGAACATGAGTCGCTGCAGATTAAAAAGATCAAGAATGCCTTAGGATTCGTGGAAGCAGGAGGAAGCAAGCAGTGTTACAGTTTTACTGTGGGGGCATGGATCTCTTCAGCCAACACAGAACCAACCGGAAACCCAAAGAGGAGGAGGAATCAGACCACACCAGGACCTGCTGGGGGGTTCCCCAAGGCTCTGTGAGGCAAGGTTAACTCCTTGCTCTTGTCCCTTAGGATGCAGTGAAACAGATTCCATGAGGTTTACTTTGAGGGCTGAGCTGCAAATGTAACTAAATACAATGAGAGAGCTACAAAGTTGGTAGCTGATGTGCATACATTTCCACTTAAATAAACCCCTAGTTGCTATAAATAGTTTTTCCCACAATGTGCATTTCACAGAGGTTGGACTCTAGAAATTAACTGTGGCCTGCAAATCCCTTCAACAGAGTTGAACTCACCAAGACATAGAGCCACTGGTGTTCAAAAACCAAGAAGTAAATTATATTGTTTCTTTTTGCCTTTTGTCTGTGGCTTTCCTTCCTCTGGGAATATGAAGAGGGAGATGTAATTTGATTGGGGGTAATTCTTTCTTTCAGAGCAAACAATGGAAATATTTTCCCATGTTGCTAACTGGAGCGGTTGATTTTATATTAGTTAAATATGTGCATGGTGTGAGTTTATCATATTCAGCCATTATCAAGTATTTCTTCTGCTATATATTAAATATATTAAAATATAAATGTCTTTATATAAATTTATTTAATAGTTACATATTTAACATAAATATGTTTAACATAAATATTTAACATAAATAGAACATAAATATGTAACTATTAAATAAATTTATATAAATATATTTATATTTTAATATTATAATTATATTTATATTTAACATAAATATGTAACTATTAAATAAATTTATATAAATATAAATTTATATTTAATATATAAAATGTACTTTTAAAAGGGTATTCTATCAGATGGATCTGACTAAATTTGTGATCAGGAGTCTGAGTCTAGGGGCGCCTGGGCAGTTCATTTGGTTAAGCGCCGGACTCCTGATTTCAGCTCAAGTCTGGATCTCACAGTTTGTGTACTCGAGCCCTGAGTCTGGCTCTGGGATTTTTCTCTCTCTCTGCCCCTCCCCCGTGTGTGCATGTGCTCACATGCTCACACGCGCTGTCTCTCTCTCTCTCTCTCAGAAACAAATAAATAAACTTAAAAAAAAAAAAAAGTCTGAATCTGGGTGGGCAGATTATCTGGAAGCCTCCTTTATAGAATGGAGTCCAATCAGGGCTAGTTCCTGCACCCTTGACTCCAAATGAGCCAGTGAGAGCAGATGATCAAGGACTTGCAAGGTCTCTGCAGGGACCAGCACTCTGATGACACATTCCAACCTATGCATGTTCCGGAGTCTGTCTCCAATAACCATAATGATGCTTCTCACTGGTACAGCGATTTTCTGTTTTACAAGCGCTTCACATTCCTGACTTCCAAAATAAACATTTTCTTGGTGTATTAGTACATTTGGAAAACAACCCCCTCCTCATATCACTCCCTTTAGGCCAAAAGTAAAAAATAACAGAAGGAATTGAAGCTTGGGTTTAGACATTCACCAGGGTTGTGCCATTGGTAAGGAGTAAAAGGCTTTTGAGCATGAAGTCACCTCGCTGGCTACCAGCAGTTCACGTGGGCATCTTTTATAACTGCCTCATTTTTTTCGTTCTAACTTCAGGAATGGTGACTCAAAGCCCAATCTGGGAAAAATTCTTTCTCCCTGAAGCTCCTAAACCCTCCCTTAACCACTATAAATCCAAGGAGTAAGACAACTTTTATAGATTTTTTTGTCTTGCGGTGAGCCTTGCTTTTTTCTTCTGCAAATTAACAAAAGTAGTGATACTTTTAGAAAGATAAGCAAGATTTCTGGCATTAATGCTACTGTTCAAGGGAGTTTTCTTCCGGGTACAAAAATGCTTCTCTGAAGAGAATAGAGGCGAGGATTCTCTGAGACGCAGGAAAACAAGCGTCTGTTGTCGCTCTTTGCCATGTCATAAATTAAGGAGGAGATCAATTCTGCCATTTCAATTTGTGTCAGCCTGAAGGTCAAGCACAAGCACGTAGTAAATTCTGTTTCTGGCTCGGGCGGATTGCAACGCCAACCCACTCCCCCCATTATGAAAACCTTCGTCTCCATCCCAGCCATCCCAAAACGTCTTCCCAGCCATTAGAAGATTATTCTCCTGGGTGGACGCTTTGCTTCTCTGCTCAGAAGGAGGCAATAAACTCCCCTGGTTATCTATTCCATCCCAACTTCTGGATCTATCTCTACATCCGCAACTATTTAATACCAAGAAGGCTGTTCAGATTTCTTCGTGTAAAGCAGCTACCATCCGCTTGGGAACCTATCATGACACCCTCTCGGGACGAGGTAAAAAAGATACTACTGATTCCATTGCAGCACATGGGGGCAGACAAAATGCCACACTGCACGTCCTCAGATCATCCCCCCCACAGGTGACGCAGCTACCTGAAATGTTCCATGTCTCTGACTTTCACGGTCGTCGGCTTAATTGAAATCATGTTGAGAGAGAGGGCGAGGATGGGCAACACCGATAACATCTAGTCGTCAGATGCTCCCAACATTACACGAGATGTGTCTTCAGTGCGCTAAACCACAATCAAAGAAAAATTTTAAATAGCTATTAAGTCCTAGAATCGTTGATGGAGAAGAAGAGTGTCCCGGATGGTGTCATTTCCCACTCTGGCCCCTTTTATCTGCCAGGGCGCCATCTTCCGGCCACTGTGGGCAACACGTGGCCCCCCTTCTCGGGAATCGCCGATGCCCCAGGCCACCTCCTCAGTCAGCGGCTGGAAGGGAAGGGTTTACAAAGGTCCCACCCCCTACCTCCAGGCAAGACCAGCCCTCCGGTGTTTCGCATTGTCCGCCCCCACTTCCTATCTGCAGATTCCTGTTCTGAACGTGGTGGGGCTTCCCTGGGAGGGATCAAGTGTATGCATGTGCGTTCCACTCCGTCCTTCTCGATAAGACGATTTGCCGGACACTCCAGAGAATAGGCAGGGACAGTGCGAAGGCTGCAGACACTGGGTGTAGTATTCTTGCAAGAAGAGGACACTCTCCATGCCCCACCCAAGTCCCCTCAGCCCTTCTGGAATACATCTGCAAATTTCTCCTCGCACACCAAGGGCTCCTCGCCTCTCTCTGTGTGGGGCGCCCTCTCATGGCAGGTGAGTGCTGTGCCACAGGCAGGGCTGGCCAGAAAGGAACGAGTAAGGGGTGCTAGTTGGTGGCTGGGTATCCCAGGTTCCTTGTGCCTGAGTGCAACAGTCCTGAGGTGTCCTGAGGCACAGTGTCTCAGAGGGTCCTCAGTCAGCTTGAGCCCCCGTCGCCCTTGGTGGTTACCTGTTTACTAATACATATTTTACTATCTTTCCTCTCTTCTCTGACTCCCTTCCCAACTGTGCTTCCTAGAATCCCCTCCCAAATAAACCACTTTCTTATCTCACACATTATTAACTTCTCTATTATAATGTCTCCCTGGGCAGGGGAATTCAGATTAGGACAGAAAGATAGGTGCAGAGGCTACAGCTTCATGACCCTGGAGAAGGGTCGGCCCCTTCCACAGAGGTCGTGTAGGCTGTGGATGGGTCGAAACATGGCGCTGGTTCCAATGGATAGATTCCAGAACTGCCCTTAACCCCATACTCCTCATGTGCACTTGCTCCTCGGGACCTGTCTGTACAGGAGAACTCAGAGGCGATGGCTAAGTGACTTGGGTGTTTAGGGGTGGGTGTGCAACACATAAAATAAATAGCACTGTTCATCTACTCGAGGAGTCAGTTGTCCTCTCTTGGAGAGACTTCACAGCCATCATATTACTGAGAAGCTTCTGGTCTACATCCGAAAGACGGCCTTCAATGTGACATTCCTCAGACATCTCATGGCCTCCCAGGATGTAGGCTCCTTGGAGGCCCTCGCTTCAGCAAGGAACAGAGGTTTAGAAGATCTGAAGCCGAAGATTCCAGGTAATACAGCCAGGAACCCTTCCACAGAGGAACGTGGATTAATTACCACGAGGGGGACGTCCCATGAGCACCTGGACCCTTTGGAAAGCCAAGGACTTACCCTGTACTTTGGGCAAACTCATGAAGGCCCCTGTCGGCTAGGTAGCTGCAACCCTACACTACAGTTAGCGCAACGATACAGAACCAAGAAGACCAGCCTCCTCCCCTGCAGATGCGCGCAGATCCCCAGCCAGACAAGCATGCAGCAGAACCCCGAAGGGGATCGGTGTCTCTGCTTCCTTCTAAGGTGGCTGTTCAGGCAATGCATCCAGGGAAGAATGGGGGTTGGAATCATTTGCACCCTAACCCGGGAAGGGCGTGCTTGTTAGATTAACTTTTCCTTCTCCCCTTGATATTTGGAGTCAGGCAAAACCTGCTAACCCATGTTTGAAACTTCTGACTAAGAACCAGAGCCAATATATAGAGGTAAGTTTGCAGTGACTTAACCTGACTGAGAAAACATTAATAGTGTCAAAGAAACTCCAGGCTAAATGCTAAATGTCAGAAACTGAGTCTTTTCCCATGCCATATTTCGAAAAACACTCATCTGACACTCAAACCACAGAGGAAATAAGATATGACCGAAGCTTCCAGAAAGAGAAAGGATAAGGCAAGGGTGCAGCTGAGAGTGGATGCCATCACCTCTTTTGAGTCGATTAAGAACACTTTACACACAGGACAAAGTGCTCTGAGCAACACACACTGAGCCTTTGGCCTCACGACCAAAACCAACACGCAAGGCTGTAAACAACCATCCTCAGGTGGCCACACTGAGCTCACACAGCCATCTTCAGAAACCTGGGACGATCCTTTTCATTTTCCAGGAATCAGCCAGCCACTACAGTTATTGCATTCTATGGAATGTGAACGGGGCTTTGATGGGCATGTCAACTTCATGAAATGACCCTCCCGGACCACTATGGAACTTCTTTTGAATTGCACTGGAAAGCCACTTAGCCACAGGGAGTGTGCCAGTTTTAGTCCTGAGCCTTTATCGCTGAAGAAAATTCAAGACCTAATTCCAGCATTTACCCACAAGAAGTTCTACTACTGAACTAAAGCCCCCAAATCCTTTTTTGTTGGTGGTGTTTATTTATTTTTGAGAGAGAGGGACAGAGACAGAGAGACAGAGTATGAGCAGCGGAGGGGCAGAGAGAGAGGGAGACACAGAATCCGAAGCAGGCTCCAGGCTCCCAGCTGTCAGCCCAGAGCCGGACACGGGGCTCAAACTCACAAACATGAGATCATGACCTGAGCCCAAGCTTAACTGACTGAGCCTCCCAGGTGCCCCAAAGCCCCAAAATTCTTGACACAGATTGTAAGCAGACATGAGATTCGTGTGGAGAGCAGAGCTGGGGGCTGCAGGGTGGAGGGTGGCTCTAAATTGAGTTTGGCGATTGCAGGTTAGAAGCTCCTTATTCCATTTCTCCTCCTATGACTTCACCATCAGTTACCACCACATGCTGGGCTTACATCATCCTGCTCATTCTTTCCCCCATTGTATCTGTCACTCCTGCATCTTAATAACATGGACATCCTACCTCATGACCTGGGGCTGCCTGGATTTGGATTTGCCAATCCTTGGCAGGGTGTGGGTGGAGTTCATGCACGATGGGAAATCGCCTGCCAAAGGGCCACTGCTGGTTGCTTTATCCTCACAACTGAGGCCTGAGCTTAGACATACTCCCACGTAAGGAAATCCGTCGAAGTTTCCGGAGGTTACCTGCTTCGGCTCTTGGTTATATAAATATTACAGTACAGATGCCCACACGGCCAATTCGTCCTCTGGATGACCAAGTGGGTAAAGGCCCCCTAAATCAGCCAAACCTTCAACATCCCCCCCACCTCTGCTTCCCTTGAGTCTAGGTGTATCTGTGACCTATTGCAATGTTACAAATTCCCCACGCTCAGTGGCTTAAAACAACAAGCGTTTGTCTTTGACCGTAAGTGCACCGGTTAGCTGCGTGGTCTGGGAATCTGGGCCAGACTCTGCCCATTTTAGCCAGGCTTGCTGCTGTGCCTGCAACCAGTCACCTGGCCTAGGATGGCTCACCATCGACTGTCTGACAGCTGGAGTGACAAGTGTTGATTGAGTCATGTGTCCCATGTCACTCAAACAGGTGAGTAGCCTAAGCTTGAGCCTATGTCAGTGGAAGGATTCCAAATGAAAGTTTTGGGGTCGTTGGTTGTGCACCATTCGAACACAGGGATCTACACCCATGTTTCCAACCATAGTAAAGAAAAGAAACAGGTTTTTTTTTTTTTTTTTTCCATTATCAATACATTTCTCCTCAGCCACCACCTTTTGGGTCTAGCAAGTTTAAGGGTAAGGTAAGGGATAGAAGCTCTTTGCACATTCCCTCTTCCTCTCCCTCTCAGGCCACAAGGCCACGGAGGTCTGCTTTCTCTCGAAAGCCTCCTGAGGCCTAAGCTTGAGCCCTTTCGGTGGCCCTCCGGGGGAATGGACAGCACCCTGCTACTGGGAAGGGCTACCAGCCACATTGTGAAGGGCAGGGACACCAGGCAGTAGAGAAGCGGGCTCATTTTTGCACCAGGCATCCAGGATTCCTCAAGTAGAGACGAAACCTTCTCTCTCCCGAGACCTGACTCCATATGCCATCACAGGAATGAGTGACGTTTCTTTCAGGGAATCCTCATCTTTTTATAGCTAAGGGTTAAAGCAAATACCAGCAACTTTCAGAAAAAAAAAAAAATGGCAAACCACAATTAAGACCTGTTACCCTGTGCTGCACGGTATTTCAGGGTGGGAGAAAGGGTACCACGTTGGCAGTGATGGGGAAAAAGAACCGTGGACGACTACCCACGTTCCTAATGACGGCTACCTTTCTGCCGTGTCCTCACCTGGGCCCTGGGCCACTGTTAGGTCCCCATGGGTGGCTGAGGTCCTGTGGAAGAAGTGTAGGTGATTGTTACCCTACACCCCTTTCCCCTTCCCATTCAGATACTTTCTGGGAATCAAGAGTGGCATGACTGTGTTAGAAGGAAAGGAGAGAGAACAGGCGAGATCCACTTCCTGTTGGTTCTCTCTCCCATCTGGATCAACACTCCGTCAGGGTATAATCGCGTCCTGACTCTTCGCAGATTCTGAGCAGTGAACCACCACCACCCTCGGCATGATTCACACCTGGGAACCAGAGCTTCCACATATGTGGCCATTGCTCCCACATGCAGACTCCCGTAGCAGACACGTGAGGAGAAGAGGCTCCACTCAAGACAAGACAGTGAGATTGTCAGCTGAGTAAGCATGCAAATTTCTAGTATCAACGATGCTGTGGTCCTTTGAGCCAGCTTCATTCCATACCCCATCTCCATTGTAACCTAGACATTTCTTCTACATACCCGAGTATTGTTCCAGTGTGACTCTTCTTAGAATTTTTTTTTCTATATTAAGTCAAAAGATCCAATACCTATGTCTCATTCATTTATTCATTTATTCCACAAATATTTTTTGAGCAACCTCTCCTAGGAGTTGGGAAAACAATGGTTAGCTTTGGCCAGTGAGTGAAGAACGATAGTGTCAGATAACAAGTCTGAAGAAAATAAAGCAGATACTGGGATGGAATGTGAGGGAGGGAGACTCGTAGCCGGCGTGGTTGGAGAAGCTTCTCTGAGGAAGTGCCATTTGAACAAAGACCTAAAGGAAGTCATGTGACTCTCTGGGGCCGAGAACTCCAGGAGGAGAACATGTCTCCATTGCCCAAGACCTGCAGAAGCACTCAGGAAGAAAAAAAAATTGTTTCTTAGAGCCCATATTTCTTCTGCCCTTCAGACATTCCTTGATGGTTAAAATTGTATGAAAACTTCCTGAGGTTTATACTTTTGCTCATAAAACATTGACAAAAATACAGTAAGGCTAGAAAATGTGTGACGTATCAGGGGAAGGCTTGCTACTCCAGCACATTCTTGCTCTAAATGTTTCCCAGCCAGTATAGACAAGGTCCTACTTGTAGTCCTGCACAGATAAATGTGTTTGAAACTTCATTCCAAAAAAAAAAAAAAAAAAAAAAGGAATCAAAACTATGTTTGTGCACTCTCTCCACAGCTGTGATCCATGGGGATCTATGATAATGGGAGGGCAAACCCAGAGACCAATCTCAACAGTCAATGCTCCTCCCAAACACCTGCCCAAGGAGAGGCCAAAAGCAAGGGCAGGAGAGAAGGGAGGAAGGCCTTGGATATGCAGCCAGCCCTCCTAAGAATTCCCACCTCCATGCCCAGCCGGCTCAAGAGCAAGGCCATTAGCACCACGTGTGGACAGATAGAAGCTGTGAAGAACATGAGCTGAAGAAAAACACAGAACTCCAGATGATGCCCAGGGCTGAGAAGATGGGACAGAAATTTTCAGACCTGACCCTCCCAAGGCCTCTCAGGCCTTGGGAGAGGTTAGGCTGACAGCATCCAGACGCCAAGGAATTTCAATAGCTACCTTCACTACTGAACGACCATTGCGCAGTTAGCCCATATTTCTCCTTTTTTTTTTGTTTCCGGTCTTTCCATCACACTTGTCCATTGTTGTCTCTCCTTCTCTTCTCTTTCTCCTTTCTCTTGCCATCACCTATCAACGGCTTCTCTTTCAAACCCATTTCAGCCTCCCCTTTCCCCTTAGTATGCAGAAAGTAAATGTTGTAAAAAAAAAAAAAAAAAAGATTCATAGTTACACAGAAATTCCAATGAATGAAATGATATTTAGCATCCACAAAAGTGCTTTTTATGCCTGCTCCAAATTTGGGGTGACAGTGGCACCCTAATTTATTGCTGGTAGCACCTTCCATCAGGATGAGCCTCTGAAATGCAGCCTGGTATAATATCTATCATATAGAAAGTATCACAATGTTTTCCTAGTCATACAAACCCTCCCAGAAATACATGTTTAGGAAGTAATTCAGTAGAAGCCAAAAACTGTCCTAAACGTCTTCCATAGTGTCACCTATAATGACAAAAATTAGAAAACAATGAAAGTGTCCAACAATACTCTAATGCTAAAGCAAACTCTGTTTAACTGACTGAATGGAATACTATATGCTCATTAAAACTCATAATTATAAACACTACATGGAAACATGGCAAACCGTGGGTTACGTGAAAAGAACAGAACACAACATTCTATTACCTTCTTAGTACGATTATGTGAAGCCAGACTGGAAAAGAATACACAAAAAGAGACTAGTTTTCTTATCTTACTACACAGTGGTGAAAATATGGACTAAAAAAAATCTTTTCATGTTGTTATACTGTTTTTAATGATAAACATGTAAATCATATCAATAAAAGATGTTATGGAATCTTTATTAGGAAGTCCAGTGTGCATTAACCATAATTCCCCACTTGTAACCCTACAAGACATTTCTTTTTTTTTTTTAAAGACATTTCTTTCAATTATGTTTGCTTTTATGATATGTTTCCCCATCCTCCTCATATCAGCTCCCCCCAAGATCAACTTGAGGGTGGAAAACATTCTTTAATTCCAATCATCCTGTTTTATATTGGGCAGACCTGTTACATATGCTCCACATCATGGTCCTACATTGTCCGGACAAGTTTATACCCCATCACATCCTAAATGGCACCTGCTACAGAGCGTCATTGTCCTCTCTCCCACAGCCACCTCTCTCATCTTCTAATTCCCACCTCCGTCTTTTCTTGTAAGCAGCTGGAATACTATCTCTCTTCTCCATCTCCAAATCCTGCCCACCCTCTGAGCCCATTACACCTTTCCTGACTTCCCCAGCCCTACGTGACCTCTTCAAATTCCTCCAACAATGATCAACTTTACCATATGGCCCATGTTCTGAACTTCTTTCACAACTCATTCTTACCTTTCCAATGCTACTGTAAAACCCTTGAAGGTAGGAGCAGTGCATACACTTGATCTTCAAGCAAAGCTCATAGTGCTCAGCTCAGAGTTACTAAAAGATACCATTTGTTAAGTCATCATTAATGCAACAGGACTAAGGGAACAAGAGAACTGAGGAATAGCTTTCCATACCTGTTCTGCATCTCATCTACCTGTCAGACATAGTCAAGCTCCCCAAACGGATCCTCATTAACTATTGCAAAATGCATGTGGACATCCATAAACATGAAGCCATCTGTAGCTCATTTTTCAAACCGTTTACCCAGCACGGATGAATATGTATTACTGATGGTATCATACTGATTTTTATGATGTTCTAAAGTAGATTAAAGGCTATAGGCAATATTATTAATAACCTAATTTATCAGTGGAGTAAATTTGTAGATTTAATGTTGCGGTTATAAAGATCGACATGAAAAGTTTCTGGAAAATAGATGTTTTGAGTAATTTTATCTGACATATTAAACCATGAAAAGATATGAGTTAGAATTGCCTAATAGAATACTTAAGCATGCATATTAAATGAATCATATTTGTGACTTTTCAAAAAGCAGACGATTACATATTCCAAATGGGAAATTTATGCTGTAGAATTAATATTATATGTTACAGATTCATAAATCACTGACTAGATTAAAGGCAGAGTAATCTGGTTAAGAGAAATTGAGCTATAGAGTTAGGAAGATCGGGGCTCAGAATTCAGTCTTCCACGTGACCTTGAGGAAGTTACTTAAACCTGCCGATGCTTCACATTCTTCATTTGAAAATGGCCTGAGACTGTCACCTTCACAATATTACTTTGAAGATTAAATGGTATTATATATGCAAAGCACTTAGCACGGGTCCTAGTACTTGGAAAGCAGTCAATAAAAGGTATGTATTATTACTGGCCTTATTATTTTTTAATTATTATCATTTTATCGTCAGGGAATTCTTAGCATGTCAAGCCAGCATCAAAGTTAATAGGAAGCTTATGAACATTTTCAGCAGGACAGAGCAAAGACAATTTTTACAGCCCTCTTGATATAATGAACCCCGGCTAATGTGCAACCAACACAACTCTATTAATAGCAAAGAGCCTTAATGGGGCAATGGTGCAGCAAGGAAACATCTTTTCAAGAAATCATAAATATTATTGATCTATTTTTCTTTCTCTTCCTCGAGAAAGCTAACTGGAAGCATGTTCGATCCTAATGGACCCGTGGGGCAGGAGAGCATAGTTGTTTTCTCTGAATCCATCGGAGAAGGTTTATCCCGATACATCACCCACAAATAGAACTTTACCTCTCTGCCCAGAGAACCTCTTAAAAGGCTGAGCTCTGTCCTGGAACGCCGTCTAGCACCTTGGCCCTTAATACACCACCTGGAAAAATATTCAGCTTTAATTAAGCTTGACAGTCTCCAAATACAATGTTGTTTAAGCAGCAAAGATTGAGTTTGTTTTCCATATGAGAGAAAATGGCAATTAGGTTGAAAAGGATACGGTTCAGGAATGCAGTCTCCCATGTGTGATGTTTTTGGAGGCAACCAATAAGAAAGAGAGAGAAGAAAGCAAAGAAGTGTTTATCCAAAGTCCTCTTGGAAGCACTGAAATCCTCTCTGAACCAAAGAGACTATGAGGGTAGAAGGAAATGATGTAGAACATTCTATATAACTGTAATAATGATGATGACTTTATAACTGCACACAGCAGGGCAATTTTTAATCTTTTCGTTTTCAACGTTTATTTATTTTTGGGACAGAGAGAGACAGAGCATGAACGGGGGAGGGGCAGAGAGAGAGGGAGACACAGAATCGGAAACAGGCTCCAGGCTCTGAGCCATCAGCCCAGAGCCCGACGCGGAGCTCGAACTCACGGACCGCAAGATCGTGACCTGGCTGAAGTCGGACGCTTAACCGACTGCGCCACCCAGGCGCCCCAATCTTTTCGTTTTCAAAGTACTGCTTTGTATCCCACTTTCACCACAAATATACAAGAAAAATATCTTGAAAGCCTTGAGGGACCCCACAGTGACCACACCTAATGGTTACTCCCTTGACTCTCTGGACCTCTCGGGACTTGCTGCTGCTGCCCCCACCAGTCTCATTTCCTCCTTGGTTTGGAGACTTTCCTCAACTGCTCAGACTTCTCTTATCCTGCTCCTGCCTTCCAACTGTGCAATTTCCCTCAAAATGCCAGCTCTCTCCCCTGTTCCTTGAGGAACGCACCCACCCCTGCACCATCCATGGATGCTATGGAGAAGATTCCAAAGGCACATGCTAAACCCCTTTCTCCTCCAAAGCATCAATTCCAGGTCAGGGATGACATCATGGAAAAGGCTGGGTATGAACTGGGTTTGAAGGCTGGACAATTCAAATAGTCAAAGAAGTGAGAAGTTGAGCAAGGAGCATGAGAGGTAAAAGGTGACCATGGGCAGAGAGCAGAAATACAGAATAAGCAATGTCTGGATGACAACAAAGATCTCCAGGGGGTTCCTATCCTTTTTTTTTTTTTTTTTTTTTTTAATGTTCATTTTTAAGAGAGAGAGACAGAGCGCTAGCCAGGGAGGGGCAGAGAGAGGGAGACAGAGAATCTGAAGCAGGCTCTAGGCTCTGAGCTGTCAGAACAGAGTCTGAGGCAGGGCTGGAACCCATGAACTGTGAGATCATGACTAGAGCCGAAGTTGGATGCTTAATCGACTGAGCCACCCAGGCATCCCAGGACTCTTATCCTTTCTAAAAAGACTTTCAGGAAAAGGATTTTTTCCATCTTCTAGGGCCCTCTATTATCTAAATGTCTGGGGACACTTTCTAACTGCTTACCACCCAAAGTTGAAAAATAAGTCAAAGGACACATGAACCCTTCCAAAACCCTTAGCTCTAATGACATCAAAAAGAATGTCCCTACTCCTCAGAGGCCCCATTGCTGGAAGTCTCACCTCCCCAGACATAACCCCCACTGCCGAATTTCACTAGAAATACCTCCAGGCACAGGGAGTCTGATGAGATTTGTCCCACAACTTGGATTCTGAAGCAGTGGTTGACTCCTGCCGAATTCGGCTTCTGGTTTTCCAAAGTTTTCTTGCAAAGAAACTTCTCCACTTTCAGAATTGTGATTTCTGGGTCCACAGAAGACTGAGTGCTTTTTAATATGTTACCAAGAGAAGCCACATTATGCATCTGATTAACTCCTCATTCCATTACACAACACAAAGCACAGAAAGTAGTCTCCTGAAACAGAAAATAACAACTGGGTGAATTCTCCCACTGGGTCATCCTGGGTTCAAAACCAGGAAAAAATTCTAACTTTCCTAACCCATGTCTTTTGCAAAACTAACTTATCTCCAAGGAGAGATGTCATTTAACACACATTTTGCAGCACATGAGAGTGTGGGCAGATGCCCATTGCAAAATTAGAAAAATTATCACTCTTGGCAACTCATAACTGTTGAATATATTTCAAGGTCAATGGCTTAGATAAGAATTTGTGCTCTTCCTCTCCCTCTGAGCCTATCACTGAATGTATGAACTTATGCTAAACATACTTAATTTACTCCTTGCTGCAGCCACAACCTATTTCACTCCACAAAATATATTCCAAAGCCATTTATATATTTCATGATTAAAGAATAGAACAGGAGTGCTGTTTAGCTACCCCAGACACTGTGTTCTCTAATTGGCTTCAGATTAAATGTAGTGTGCACATCATAAATCAATTTCAAAAACCCCCTTTTTCCACTTGCCTTTACAACTATCTTCACATCTTTTGTTACCAAAAGATGTTTTAAGGTCCACAAAAAATATAGAATCCATATGCTGGTTGCAGGCTTTAAAAAAAAAAAATCTGCAGGCATCTGCTAATAGCTCCAAAACTAACTAGGAAATTAGATAAAATACTCCAACATTTACTTGAAGGTATTGGAGAGCTGCTAAGGTAACCAGAACTTGAGAACACAAGAGCCTAGAGAGAAGGGATGTGTGGGGAGCTGAACTGACCTTCTGTGTGCTGCATTTCCCCTCAGGACATTTGCTGGGTCTTGTCTTTAGGAGAAATTAGAATGTGAGAAACCGGGCAGAGAGCTGTGGCTAACAGATAAGGAAGCCACTAGAACCTTTGGAAAGCTTACAGGGACAGGGAGAAAAAGCTGGGGTTTGGAGCTGCCTGGTAGCTGGTACGGGAGAGACGGAGAATTTGGAGGCAAGGAAATACAGGGACAAATTCTCAAGCTGCTCAGAGCAAAAGCCTGAAAAGTTCAGCAGAGAGCTGCGGAAAACATCACATTTTCCACAGTCTGATATGCTGATTAGTTAAGGAGCAACCCCCAAGAAAGGAGGCAGCAGTAAACATCCTGGGCTTTCATCCCTAGGAGCAAGGATGAAGAAGGAGGCAGATGGAGCCTTACCAAACCCAAAATCCAGCCTTGGGTCAGCACTGTGTGTGATTATGTTACGGAACCTGGTCTGGATCACCCAGCGGGAAGAACCAAGCGGCGGTCAGAGATGTTGGAAGGCAGGAGGTTTACTTTACTACCTGTGGGCTCAGAGGATATCACTCTCTAGAGGTCTGAGCCCCAAGTGAGCGTAAGCAGAGAGGACAATTTATAGTCTGTTACTTCTGCATTCTGCATTAGTAGTGATTTGGCATGCAGCAAGCAGCGTGGGAAGAAAAACCCAGAAGGGGAGTCTTCAGGCAGGGACTGGAATTTCCCTATCAGTCCTGTAGACCGTCTTATAACAGATGTTTCCCTATCAATTAGACTAAAAATCTTCCCCCAATTCAAGCTACCTACCAAAGGGGATGACGAACCCTCTCTAGGAATTAACATTACCCTGAGTTCCCTACATCTTTCATGTATAGTGTCTGGCATTCAATCAAAAACCCACCCAGGTGGGTACCTGGGTGGCTCAGTTGGTTAAGCATCTGACTCTCGATTTCAGCCCAGGTCATGATCTCGTGGTTATGGGATCAGTCCCCGAGTTGGGCCCTGCACTGGGCCTCCACACACAGCACAGAGCTTGCTTGGGATTCTCTCTGTCTGTCCCTCCCCTGCTCTCTCTTTCTCTCCCAAAAATAAATAAATAAACATTAAACACACACACACACACACACACACACAAGGCATACCAAAACATAGAAACAAGAGAATAAAAACAGACAGACAATGGAAAAAAAATCCACACAAGTAATAGCCCAGTTATTGGAGCTATTAAGACACAGATTTTAAAAGGACCATGATTAATATGTTTTTTTAAATATAGGACAGTATGAAAATTGCACCAAGGACCTGCAATATATTCTTTGAAAAGCATCAAATAGAAATTCTGGAACTCAACACCACAATAATTGAAACTGAGAACTCACTAGTTAGGTTTCATACCAGACTGAATACAACAAAAGGGAGAACTGAGGAGCTGAAAGACGGTAAGAAATATCCAGGCTGAATCCTAGAGAGCAAAACACATGGAAAATACAGAAAAGACCATTAGCAAAATATGCCGAGCTTAGACAAGTTCTGACACATTTGTAATTGAGTCCCAGAAGGGAGTGATTGAGTGGGACAGAAAATATATGTGAATAGACAATAGCTGAGAATGCTCCAGAACTTCTGAAACATAGCCAACAGTTCACCAACCAGGATCGATATAAGAACATCGCAACTAAGCATATCAGAGCAAACCCGACATAAAACAAAGGCAAAGGGAAAAATGTGGAAAGAAGCCAGAGGAAAAAAAAGACACGTTACCTTCAAAGGAGGAACAATAAGGCTTCCAGTTGAGTTTTTAGTAGAAAAGTATGGAAGCCACAGAATGATGGAATACTGCCTCGCCAGCACTAACAAAAATAACTGCCAATCTAGACGACCGTACACAGTGAAAGCATCCTTCAAAATGAAGACGAAATGAATGATATTTCAGACAAACAGAAACTAAGAGTATTAATTGCCAGTAGACCTGCATTAAAGACAAAAAAGGGAATGCTTCAGGAAGAAGGAAAAATGATCCCGGAAAGAAACAAGGGCATAGTACTAGAATACAGAGCATCAGGAAAAGTAAAAATTTAGGAAATAACAATGAATACTGACAGTAAAATCAACACTAATAATGCTTTGTGGAGTTAAAATATATACAATATGTATTTTTTATAAAATACAAATATTGTATTTATATTATTTATAAATACTATATTGCTATACATATAAATTAGGTATAATATGCCTCTCGCACATAATATGTATTATGTATAATATCATATGATGTGTATATATGTATATAACGTCTGTTATATAACATGTGCACGATACTGCATATATTGTTATAATACATACATAACACTTATATATAATGTAACTCTTGCCATATTGTATAACAATTATAATTCAAAAGAGGGAAGAAAATGAAGTTAAAGTATTAGAAGTTTCTAACATTATTTGGGAAAGGGAAAAATGATAATAAATCAAGGATAGATTTTATAATCTCTAGGGTAACCACTAAATAACAGTAAAAGAATATATAACCAAAAAGTTAATAAAGAGGAAAAAAGAACAAAGTGAAAACAGAGCATAAAGTTGATACCAAACCTGATAAGATTATTATAGGAAAGGAAAATTCTGATCAATTTTTCCCGTGACCGTAAATGCAAAAAGGCAAAATAAATAGCATATCCAGCCATGCATAAAAATGGTAATACATCATGCCTAAATGAGTTTTATCCAGAAGTGTAAGGGAGGTAGTATTCAAAAATCACACAATGTGATTCCCACATTAACGGAAAGGGGAAGAGGGGCGGGGGAGTCATACGATCATCTCATAGATGTAAAAAAGCACGTTTGAAAAAAATGTAACACTTTTTTCATGATTTAAAACAAACAATTGGAAAGTAGGAATAAAATGAAACTTCCTAAACTCAACAAAAATGTCTACAAAAAGGCCCACAGAGCACATGATATTTAATGGTGAAATATTGAAGGCTTTTCCTCCCGCAATTGGGAACAAGACAGGGACATGAGCTCTCACCACTTCCATTCAACATCATACTGGTGGTTCAAGAAAAAGAAATAAAAGGCACATGATAGTGAAAGGAAGAAGCAAAACTATCATTATTTCAGATGATATGATTATTTATGTAGGGAGCAAAAAGAATCTGCAGATAAAGTACAATAAAGAATAAGTGAATTTATTAGTAAGTTTACTGGATACCAGGTCACTCTACACAAATCAACTGTGGAATGCAAATTCAAATCACAATGAATTACTGCTACACATCCATCAGAATTGCTGAAATGGATAGAAATGAGTATGCAAAAAGTTGACATTTATACGAAGCAGCAGGAATTTTCATATATTGTTGTGGGTAGGACTCTAACTCTGTACAAGTACTTTGTATACTGCTTAGTAGTATCTAATGAAGCTGAATATATTCATACTCAGTGAATCAGCAATTCTACTCCTAAATACAGACACAAGAAAAATGCACACATGTGAATCCTTCCCCACCATACCCCCCAAACACCTTGCATACGAAAGCTCCTAAAAGCATCACTTGCAATAGCAGAAAACTGGAAACAGCCTGTCTATCAACCATAGAATAGGTAAATAAATGATAGTGCATTGATACAATAGACTATTACACAACTATGCAAATAAACCCCTCATTCCACCTGGATGAACATCACACGCACATGCACACACACACACACACACACACACACACAAAGTTACATAAAAGAAACCACACACAGAAAGCACATATTCTATTATTCTAATTGTATAAAGTTCAAAAAAAAAAAAGGCAAAACAAATCTGTGATAAAAGTCAGAATTGTGATTATGTTTGAGGTGGTGATTTCTGGGAGACACCAATCACAGGGGAGGTTTCTTGAGTACTGGCTAAATGGGTGTGTTCTCCTTACAAAAATGTATTGAGCTGTATGCTTATGATCTGTGCCTTTTTATGTATGAGGGCCATCCTTCAATAACAATGTGTAAAATACATCAATAAAAATAACTGTTCCTTTAGTGAATGTCTTCTACATACAAGCGATTCTGCTAAGATTTTTGGAAAATGCAAGACATTTCAAATGGAAGGGGTTTAAGGTGCTTGGGGAGAGCATATGCTTGGGAAAATATGAGTGAGAACACAGAAACAGGAGAGAAGTGAGTGGGCGTCTTGAAATCAGAGCTCTAGCCGTGTGGAGGCCGTGGAGACCCCAGGACACGATTGTACTCCGTCCTCTCCATGAGGCGTCTAGGAGCCATGCAGGGAGAGTTGGCACACAGTCCTCCCTCAAGTTCCTGTAAGCATATTTTGCCCCTCTGCCCACCGGGGTCTTCCTTTCCCTGTGTTGGTTGGGACACCGTTTACCACACTTTCTGGGAAAGCAATGGTGACGAAGAGCCAGGAGTCAGAAAACACACCAACTGGGTTCAAATCCTGGCTCTCCCTCTCACTAGGTATAAGAATTGGGCAAATCAGTTACTGCTCTGAGACAGTACAGGGTGTAACAAATAGTCCCTAGCTTCAAGCCTAGCTGTCAGGGTTGAATAACACGATGCAGACAAACTCCTTCCCAAAGCATGCGACACGTACAGAGTTCTTAAGAAATGGTAGTTATTGTTCATCGGCCCCTGGGTTATAATTCGGAGAGAAGGGTCCCCTCAAGAAGCTGACACACAACGGGAGATTGAACAACTAGCTACACGCAGCCTGATAAAAGCCTAGCTACACGCATGGAGTAGGAACCAATTTGTTCCAGTTATGGAAATCAGAGGAGGTGACATCTGAGTGTCAAAGATGCATAGAAGTTTGCCATGCCAAAGAAACTGTGGCAAAAGGAGAGGTATTTGTCGGGGAGAAGAAAAGTAGTAAAGAAGGTACATCTAAGCCGAGGGAACAACGTGAGCCAGACAATGAAACCATAAGGACTGAACTGTATTTGGAAAACAACAACGTGACTCAGTGTTAAATAGAAATTAATTTAACACCAAAACATAAAAACCAGCTGGCATGTTAACAAATATATAGAACATTTGAAAGCCAAGCGATACATTTTTAAATATCTCTTGGTTTAAACATTCTAGTCTTGTCAACATTACCCAACCATTAGCTTCCCAAGAAGACAATGGGTTCAAAAGAATGGCCCCAGCGAATTGTACATAGTATTATGCTGACAACGCGTTTGTTCCAAGATGGGAAAGAATCATGGAGGTCGATTTTAAGGGACCAGTTCAAGTGTCTCATTATTTTGATGTAGGGGGCAGGTCTAGATTTAGAAGCAAATTGTGAATTATATGAAAGGTGGCCACTCTAGACACTACCTTCTTGCTGTGAAGACTGGGGAGATGCTCGGAGACCAAAGAAGAGAACAAATGGGATCTGTTCATCATTAAAAGCAGAGGGCTTCTCTGAAACCACACACAGAGGCAGAATAGTCTGGTGACTATTTCCTAGTCACTCCAAACTCCCAGATCCATCAAATGTGAACATCCGGATTGATGATTTTTATGCATAAAGATCCTTGCTGCATTCAGGACACTGACCTGGAGCCATGGAGATGAAACACACATAGAATCGCGTGATTTAGTTAGCATTGATGGTGCGCTCCGAGTGAGAAACCCAATCTCCGGTGCTGCCTCTCAGAGAGTATCATGGTACCACACACCTCTGACATGGGGAAACTGGGGACTCGAGCACAGAGCCAGAGTGCAGTGAAAGGGTAGGGGTGGTAAGAAGGCAGGCAGGGAGGTGAAGGAGAGAACAGAGAGCTGAGAACCTGGTGTTCTTTGTCCACCATTCAAAGACCTTCTGTTGTGTTCTTCTATTGCCTACCTCTGAGTAAGACTCTGGGGATAAATCAGGGAACACAATGTGATTCCTGCTCTTTAGGGCTCAAATTCTAGATGGATAGAAAGAAACGTGAACAATTACGACACGCGCTGCAATAGAGACTGTGATACTATACAACGGGAAAGAGAGAAGGGGAAGGTCAAATCTGCCTGGCCCATGCATAGGGGAGAAGAAGTGCCATTGGGAGTTGGTACTCAAAAGGTGTTTACTAATGAAAGACGGCAACATGCCCAAAGACCCAGATGTATGCATGTGTATTCTATATTGGCCTTAAGATGTTCACCAACATATCTGTTTCTTCTACGGTGGGAAAGGTTGCCATATCTCTTTTGGGATATCATTCTGTGATCCTAGGACCAGAACCGGTGACTAACTTGGCATAATGAGGTCATGGGGCTCAGTGGATCAGGAATCAAGGAACCTTTGTTCTTCTCTTGGCTGTCAACTCCTTTGACACACACCAGTGGGGAATCCCAACAGTTTGATTGGTAGGTTTGCTCCATTCAGAGTCTTAGATTTGAAGGTCATAAGTCATTTTCACTGGTCAATTTTGCAATTAGACAGATTTTTCAATACTGACTACTTAGAAACTCAGTGTAAAAGTCTGACATGTAAACTGGTATCACTTGACCTGAAAATTAAGTTATTTATTTTGAAGTGCACAAGCCTAATTTTCCGTCGATGGAAGAGAAGCAAAGAGTAAAGACAATGACCCATCCCTCTTATTGCTAAGAAGATCCAGTGTTCTCATGGGGAATTTAGAGAAGGAGTGAGGGGAAGTGAGTAGGTACCCAGGCTTCCTGAAATCAGAAGTGCTTTCTAAACAGTAGAAAGTCCCTGATATGAGGCGTGCCTGGGTGGCTGTATCCGTTAAGCATCCAACTTTGGCTCAGGTCATGATCTCGAGGTTCGTGAGTTTGAGCCCCTCAGTGGGCTCTCTGCTGTCAGCCCCCTTCGGATCAGAGCCTCAGAGCCCCCTGCAGATCCTCTGTCCCTTCCCTGCTTGTGCTCTTTCTTTGTCTCTCTCAAAAATAAGTAAATAAACTTTAAAAAAAAAAGAAGGAAAGAAAGAAAGAAAGAAAGAAAGAAAGAAAGAAAGAAAGAAAGAAAATAGGAAGTACCTGACTTCAGTTTGCTTATTTTTTCTCTGCCATGGAATTTTGAATTATGTACATTTTTATTGTAATCAAATTATTTCGACCTTGCAAACAAGTGCCAAAAATGCACCCATCCGTAAAATGGCTTTTCAGAAGCCTCCTAGCTCTAAAATGTTAGGCATCGATTCAAAATCTCTCTGAGTTAGGAGATACCAGTGTATTTCCAAAAACGAAATAATTTGTCTTCAGAATTTAAAAGGAAAGATTCTAAGAAACATTTTCATGCGCTTTTAACACATAATATTTAAAAGGAAGCATTTGAAGAGAGAAAGTCTAAGAAATACTTGCCTGAGCTTTGAACACATAATACTAAGACCTCTTACATTCTATCATCAGTAATGCTGGTGACCTTGCAAAACGGAAAAAGGAATCAGATAAACCACAACCGTAGGATCCTCCTGCAGGGGCATCTCCAGGTAATTTAGACTCCAGGAAGCTTCAAAGAAAAGTCCTGAGATCTTGGTTTACACGCACCAAGCAAAATCTGGAGGGTGTGAGAAGGACAAGCTTAACTCTCATTTGAGAGAGAGAAAGCTAACGATTGTTTAGCCCCATTATCTCAGGAATTTCTCTTGTGAAGTTTGACTATAGCTCTCTTGACTTTCTCCGAATTGAAGATGACAAAAATAGACTTTAATTAACCAGCTACAGAGGACGTTAATGGCTTTCCTTCACCTCTGGGCAACTGCCCTGTGCTGGTCTGACACAGGCACCTCCAAGGCCATTCCACAGTCTTTTGAAACAGTAATTTGTTTACTGTCAGTTTTAAAAAATTTTCATATCCAAGTCATAGGATGGAGCCCTGGGTGTGCGAGGTAAGGGTCCTGGCTCCTGAGAGCCCACGGATTCACCCGAGGGTCCTGACCCGTGTGAAGCGTGTCCTGGCCTGTAAACATGTCAGAATGACATTAGCCGTGTATTTACAAAGCACGGCCCTGAGTGGGTCCATTATGCCTGGTCTAATGGATCTGCATTCCTCTAAGTGCTTTTTAAGTTGGGTAGACTGCACAGCCAATATCCCTTCAGGGTACTTGAATGTTTAACGGCCATAAATAGCAAGCTAGTCCCCCAGGGGGATCTGGGGCTGCACTGAGGAACACTGAGACAGGAGGCACAAGTCCAGGCCGTCTTCTGTCACCATCTCATCCATTTGTCTGAGCCTCTGTTATCCTCATTTATTCAACATTCCTAAATCAGAGAGCAGAGAATTAAATGTCACCACCTTTCCATCAGCTGACTATCCACCATTTGACTATCATCAGTTACTTCCACCCGGTGACTATCTCCCATCCACCCACACTGTGTTAATTACCTCCCTGTGCTAATTTAATCTGCCCACACTCCTACCCCAATGAGTTAAGCACCTATTACTACCACCAGTTGACAGTGAGAAAACCAAAATGGGGGAAAGTCAGCTCTGAGAAGTTAAGCAGCTTGCCTAAGGTTACAGAGCTAAGTAGGTCATGCAACTTGAACCAGATCCCGCGTGAGGTTCAAGCCCGACTCTCTTTCCTCTGAAACCCAGTGGCATTTGGGTTTGCATCTTACAGCCTGCTAGAACCCAGAGAGATCATCAGACCCTGTAACCTTCATTTTGCAAATTGCGGTTTTAACTGGTTAAGATGGAATCGCAAGCGGTCAGCAAAGTATAACAATCCAGGACTTGTCACAGGACTCTCCCCCAGACCCCTCAAACTCTCACCTGATTTCCCTTAAGTGAAAAAGATGTAAAGACTGAAGAGGGTTAGTTGGGGTGTGGCATAAGTGTAAAAGTCAGCAGCAATCAACGTGTGATTACAGGATAATTCTAACTCTTTAAAAATAAAAGTCTTTGTCATGGTTTTGTTTTTCCTTAGCTACTACTATTACACGGTTCTTCATTTTCAGCCTTTTCCATTTATTGTGACAAGTTAATTATCTAAGATCATCTACCTTCATTAAAATCAGTAGGTGTTTTCAGTGAGTGGTAATGCATTGGATTTTTCCTAACTATAAATTTATGTTTGTGTGTATGTATATGTGTGTTTAGGCATGCATATATACCCATATGCCTATGTCCATGGTAGTTTCACATCTGGGGTAGAGAATTAGTCAGTATTGTCAAACATAAATGCCTTTAAATTCAGGCACAGAGATGTCGTACAGTGATAATAATAGAAGTCATATTTAATCGGAGTATTTGGCCTGAAAATATTCTCAATAGGTGTGTATCGAATGAATGAATGATTTGTTGAGCATCCCCTCTGATTAAAAATAAAATTCCGATTTATGAATCTTTAACTTGCACCCTAGTCACTGGACTTCTGGTTGCCATTGATGATACATTAATCATGTGTAAAATACCCTAAAACTTTACTGTGTGCCAATAAAAATATGTCCTAAAATATGGGAAGAAAAGAAAGCTCTCTTAAAAAAATGATGTTCAGATATTTTTGAGAACTACTCTGAGATTTAAATAATACACCACATACTCAGGAAGAGAAAGCAGAAAGTAGTCCACACATATTTAGAACCCTATACTATTTCCTGGAGTCTAATTAATCAGTCTTCCCAGGCTGTAGGAGTATATATATCTCATGTTTTCTGATTATCTCTCTTTTAAACTTTGTGGTATTGCAAACTTCAGCGAGATCCCAAATTTCACAGTTTCCAAAGAAACCTAACATAAGAGTCCTAGATCCCAGGTCAATACTGACATATGCTGTTGCTTATGTCCGCCACCCAGACCAGGGCTGGATCACTGGGGTCATCCCACACTGAGTGAGCAGTTCCCACCTGGCAGAGAAGCTGGTTTCTGCAATGATAGGGACGCTTTCTGTGTCCAGCCCTTTCCAGACCAGTGTGGGGAACGTGCTTGGTGCGATAGCAGACCATCTGCTCAGGGGAGGCTTGAGACATATAGCAGTGGACTGAAAACTGAAATGGAACTTGCCCCATCAACACGAAGTCAAAACTTGTCAGCTTGACACTTTGGGGCTCAGTAAATGGCACTGCACCCAAAGGCATTTACAGGAGGCAGATTTCTCCTCTGCACTTTGAAGATGCCAAGTTGTATGTTGGACAATGGGTGTCACTGGCTCATTGTCCACAAAACTTAGCCAGTATTTTATACGTGGTGAGCCCTCCAGAAAGCATCCAGGCATAGAAGATGCCCCAAAACTGTCTTTAGAGGCCTTTACCCAGCTTACCTTTATCTGTGGATTATACCTTTATGGCTCCAACCTCACTAACGTCTCCTCCTCTTGAATTCTCAGATTATGTTCGACCCGAATCATTTGCATGGTATTCACGCTGGGGTCAATAGTAGACTTCTAGTCACTCACATCCATTCATAGCCCCCAGGTAAGAGCCCCCTGTCCTCATTTTGGCAAGCTATACTAATTAGTCCTATCGGTATTCATTTCAAGGCTTTGGCTTGAGAGATGGGAAGGCAGAGTTTATTTATTGCACTAGATTTGAGCCCTGGAGAAATGATCCACCAGGAGGCTGAGAATGAAGCCAACACAGGGAGACAGCAGAGCTGAGAGACAGAGAAATACTGGAAGCTTGTGGCTTATTTTGAGTCTTAAATCTAATAAAGTCCAAAGTCAGCCTGACTTTCCAGGTATATGAGACAATACACTCGTATTTTTTACCTAAGTCAATTTGAGTTGAGTTTTCTTTACGTGGAACTTGTGATAGATAGCTAACTTTATATGTCAACTTGACTGGGTTAAGGGATCCCCAGATAGCTGGTAAAAACATTGTTTCTGTGTATGTCAGTGAGAATGTTTCCAGAAGAGATTAGCTTTTAAGTTGTCAAACTGAGTAAAGAAAATTGCCCTCCCCAATGCAGGTAGGCATTATCCAACCCCGTTCCACTGAAGGCCAGAAGAGAACAAAAAGGAGAAGGAAGAGTGAATTTTCTCTTTTTGCTTGAGCTGGGATGTCCATCTTACGCCATTAGACATTGATATTTCTTGTTCTCAGGCCTTCGACTCAGACCAGGAAGTACACCATTGGTCTCCAGACTCAGATTGGATTGCCCACCAGCTTTCCTGGTTCTTCAGCTTGCAGAGACAGATCATGGGACTTCTTGGCCTCTATAATTGTGTGAGCCAATTCCTGTAATCTCCTTGTGTATGGATGTATGGATGTATGGATAGATACATCCATCCATGTATGGATGGATGGATGGATGGATAGATAGACAGGTAGACAGATTAGAGAGACAGGTAGAGATAAAAAGGGGCAGAGAGAGAAAGAGTGAAAGGGAGGGGAGTAAATGGAGAAAGGAAGAGAGAGAGGGAGCAAGAGAGAGGGAGGGGGAAGAGAGAGAGGGAGGGAAGGGAGAGAAAGGGAGGGAGAAGAGAGAGAGAGAGAGAGAGATAATAGAACAATAGAGACAGAGATATATCTGGTTAGCTCTGTTGCTCTGGGGAACCCTGACTAATGAGAACTAAAACAATTCTTTTAAAAACAATTTTTTTAATGTTTATTTATTTTTGAGAGACAGAGAGAGAGCAGAAGAGGAGCAGAGAGAGAGGGAGACACAGAATCAGAAGTAGGCTCCAGGCTCCGAGCTGTCAGCACAGAGCCCGACGCGGGGCTCAAACTCACAAACTGTGAGATCATGACCTGAGCCGAAGTCGGTCGCCAAACCGACTGAACCACCCAGGTGCCCCCCCTTTTTTAAATTTTTTTAACGTTTATTTATTTTTGAGAGAGAGAGAGAGAGAGTAATAAGAACTAAAACCATTCTAAGATGCAAGTGTGCCATATTTCCACAGCACAATTTAACCTTCTCAAAGGGAGGATCATCTTGAGTTCTCCCCCATAGCTTTAGCTGAGTACAGAGTATGTGGTACCCGCTCAAAAATGTGTTGCCTCATTAATTTTCTGAATTGTTCTATTGCATTTGATACTGAAACTAGAAAGGAAGCATAAATTCATGATGGCCATACCAAATCCACTTTGTGACTCCAGGAGGTCTGATGTTCCCCAAATCGGGCACTGATTCTGAATTTGACACCCTGCCTGAAGCTGGTCACCCGTACCTCACTATTTGGTTATCCAGCATTCATAATCCAAATCAAGATTGACTTAAATAAAAGATCATATTTCAATTTTGAAGTCACTTAGTGTTTTCTTTATATGTATTACTGGTCAAATCTTCTGAACTCCAAAATAAAGACGTATGGGGATATCTTCTAAATCTCTAGCCAAATGGCCACTTCTTTACATAGGTAGCTCAGTTATACATACAAATCTTCATGAATTTTCCCAGTTAATTTGTTTCATGGAAGGTTGCCCAGTTGAATAATATATTTCCTTTGAATCCTAGGACTACTCAGTCTGAAGCCACTCTTTCCATAATTACATATTAAGAAGTTAATAAAATGTATAAAATGTGTGGGTGTGTGTACATGGGTATAGAGAGTGTATGGCCACTGATGTGACTAGATGGTCACCTTGGTCAGAAAAGCAACCCATTCACTTTGCTCACATTCAAACCCCACGGGGGCAGGCTGTATTATAACCCATTTTTCAGTCTCTCTGAGGCCACAGTCCTTCACTGAACATACACTCTGACCCTCTTTGTGAACGAAATGTTGACACTGTGGGACATTACCATTCACCCTCGCCTACTGTGTCAGGAGGTGAGGTTACAGCAGTGAACAAGACCGTCAACGACCCAGCCCTCAGGGGGTTTATATTCGAGGAAACACGACAGGCAATAATAAATAAACACACAAGTAAACGATTAAGCTTATTTTGGATAGTGTCAAGCATTTTGAATAAAATAAAACAGGATGATAGGAAAGAGAGTGGCTGTAAAGAATGAGGGTAATGCCACTAGGTGATCCGTTTTGAACTGTGATGTGCCGTTTGCTCCCATCTGAAAATCTATGTATGTACGGGCTTTGTCTATCTTTTCTTTGACCCCATGTCTGTCAAAAGACTTTTCTCAAGTTAGGGTGAGGGGTGTAAGACATTATTCATTTCACTGGAAATTGCCTGCTTCTCCCTACCCCCTCTTTTTTCCTCCTATACCTTCCTTCCTTCCTTCCTCCAAAAGAGATCCTTTTCCTTCCTTTGGAGGGCCTTCTAGGGAGTCCTGGTGTCTCTTTTCTAGTATAATCCTGAATTACAGACTTGTTGCCTTCATTTTAAAAAATATCCATTGCACCTGGTGATCAGCTCTTGCACACATGGGCAGTAGGTTTAACAGCTGGCGGCCAGAGTCCGAAGACCACAGACATGCTAAGCTGGACAAGATGACAGAATTCCTAAGGTTCTCTCTGTCTGTGTATGTATGCATGTGTGTGTGTGTGTGTGTGTGTGTGTATCTTCTAGCAAACACAGCCACAGATGTGGTACAAGTGGCTAGCCACTCCTTCTGAAGTTATGGGATGAATGCTTCTTCACACAAGACTCAGAGCAAGGGCTGTCTGGAGCACCAGTGCCCTCTCATGGATGAGCCGTGAAGCATCTTCAAGGGAACAGGCAGGGCCTACTTCTCTCCAAGACAATTAACACAACACACCCTCTCAGCCACCACCCTCCTTCTCCATAGATGGGGAAGATCATGGTGGGCTGTCAGGAGGAGCTGACTTTGCCCCCTCCTCTATTCCCTGCAAAAAGGGATCTGTCACGAGCAGGTGTCTCACTCCCGTGTAAGTATCATTCTTAAATCTTCCAGCCCGGCCAAATCCGAATCTTCCTAAGACAATTCACTTTTAGGAGTTATGAGCCATTTACCAGTTATTGAGAAAGAGTTTATGTAGCTCCCCCTTAACAGCAGACTTTGACCTGAGACAAAAGGAAAGACCTTGGGAGCGTGGGGCCACTCAGAGTACTTGGAATGGTTCAGGAAGAGAGGGTTCACCCTTAAAGTTAATTTGGCTTATGAATCTAGTAGATTCATGATATGGTCTTAATTAATGTTCACACTAATTCAAAAATGCATGAGCTATTATTATCCTGAGATATTTTACAGGTGAGAAGATCAATCTTGACACCAAAGCACCTGGCATATGGTCGATGCTCAATAGATTAGTCCCTTCTTTACTCTGCCGTTGCACACGGCACGGTAGATGTTCTAATAGGAAAGGTGCACAGATGGGGTCACTCTCTTTTACTGCCTAATGAAATGCAAATAGGGAAGTGCATGATGGGAAAAGCAGAGTAGGGAGGAAAATACAGTCAAACACTACCACTTCTGGAGGGTGAGAGCAATCCGATTTTTTGGCCAGTTCTTATTTTTTGTCTAATGTTTACTTATTTTTGAGAGAGAAAAGAGAGCCAGTGGGGGAGTGGGGGGAGAGGCGCGGGGGTGGGGGTGGACAGGGAATCTGACATGGGCTCCACATTGACAGCAGCGAGCCTGATGCAGGGCTTGAACTCACCAACTGCAAGATCATGACCTGAGCCATGTCAGATGCTTAACGGACTGAGCCACCGAGGTGTCCCTCCAATTCCTATTTTTAATTCAATGGTTTAAGAAAAATCTTAGGTTTCTAACTACCAAGAGGCGTTTACATCAAGAATTGTGGCATTTTTTGAAAGTGAAAGATTACAGAGACTTCTTGATAAGCATGTTGGCTGAAGACATTACTCACTTTTATCCATACTTAGACTAGCTCCTAAACCCCTCATGAAACAGGCATACATCTCATCAACATGATAGCCAATTCTTTTTGTGTAATCTTGACAAATGGTTAAGTGAAGCCAGTAAGTCCCTATAAAGTCAAAACTCTAGGTTGGCTAGAGGGCCAAAGGCCATATCACACGAACAACAATGTTATTATTAACACTGTTATCATTATCCTTATTGTCATTGGAGACCGTGATGATATACATTGGCAGGAGGAAGTCTTTAATGGACTTCTGTAGGACCAGGAATGCTTAACTTCAGGATAAGATAAGAGCCTCTGGGAAGGTTTCTCCCCCGACAGTTTAGAAGGTGTGCTTTTTCTTCTTGAAGAGTGAGAGCATGAAAAGTCAGCTATTTATTCCCATAAACATACAGGCTGTTTGGCAGGGGGAGCTTTCTTGGAAGTGTCCCAGTAGCAACAGGAAAAGCCAACATAGGACTGAAAAGTATAGTAGGAAATCTAACTCATGGATAAGTTATAGACTAATAACTGAGAGATGACCCAAGTATCTTTTTCTTGAGAGTCTTGTTTTGAATGACAACACTTCCCTCAAAAGAATCTCTCTAGGATGCTGGATGATAAAGTTTTAGAGACAAATAGAGATTCCAGAGGTTAGATTAGCACCTGAATCCACATCCTTCATCAGACCCAATCCTAGTGCTCCTTCTACTATGCCTTGCCTGGTCTCCCAGGTAGACCAGCAAGTCTCTGGCCAAGTCTCATAGACATAATCAATTACTGTTTACTGATTGCCACTATTTCTTCTGCTTTATTACAGGTCAATTTAGTATCTAGGCAACACTGTGACATTTTGTTATCAGTCACATAGCTGAGCTGTGTGTTCTATCTAATTGCATACCACAATTCTCATCATTTTGTGGCCAGTGGGTAGTCGGGGCCATCACTACATGAACTTTGGGCATGCATCACAGTTAAAGATCAAGTCAGTCTTAATTGGCACAAAATCGAGTTATAAGTCAGTCTTGATTGGCACCAAGTATCCACTGATCCTTCCACAAAAAACACCACACAACAAATGAACAAACAAACAAAGAGTTTCATAGGGCTCTGACTTTCACACCCCATAAATCAGAACTTTTTAAAAAGAGCTACCATGAAGATCTGAGCCTCCAGTCCAGTTTGTCTGGGTTTTTTTTTTTTGTTTGTTTGTTTGTTTGGTTGGTTGGTTTTTTTTTAATTTTTATTAAAAACATTTTTTTTAATGTTTATTTACTTTTGAGACAGAGACAGACAGAGCACAAGCAGGGGAGGGGCAGAGGGAGAGAGACGCAGAATCTGAATCAGGCTCCAAGCTCTGAGCAAGCATTCAGCACAGAGCCCGATGCGGGGCTCAAACCCACAAACCACGAGATCATGACCTGAGCCGAAGTCAGACTCTCAACCGACTGAGTCACCCAGGCACCCCACAGCTTATCTGGTTTATCTCACTTGCAATAGCATGCTCACCATCAGCAGAGTTAGAGTGTTGCAGTTGACTGATTTGCTTCACTTTGTGAGAAAAAAATGCTCCAGGAGACTTTACAACGGCTTCAGAGACAGTATTCCTCTTTACCTCTCTAGGCATTAGGAATGCACTGGGGAACAAAACAGATAACGTTCCCTTCCTCAAGAGTTTACACTTATCAGTAGGTAATATCCATTTAGGCCCCACCGTTGTAGACTGTAAAGGACACGGTTGTCAATTCTATTAAGTTTTGTTTTGTGTTGTTTTTAATAAATTCGAGTTCAGGTCTATATTTACAGTTAGGAATGCAGTTTCTGATCTGAAGTGGGAAAATCTTTCCATGTGAACCTTGTTAAGAGCTTACCTGGTTGATGACAGCACACTAAAGCTGTATGAAATGTACAGCTTTTCCGTGCAAATTGGACTGATCCCTCTATCGATTAGCCATACTTAATCTTTCCTCTTTCCTGTTTCTTTTCCTGGCTACCTACCCCTTTCCAATTCCTATTCAGGGTTAATAAGTAAAAGAAAGCATGGGAACAATATCTGGCAAGAACTCTTGAGTTATAATTCTGGAGAAACTGGTTGTGGGAACGGAGGACCTCACTAAACTCCTTTAACTCCACCCAACAGGACCAGAGTTAACTAAGACGTGATTTTTGGCAATTCCCCTTATTTCACAAAAAGAAAATAAGGAAGTATACTTTCAAACATGTATTTTCTATCTCAGAAGAAAGCTCCTTATCTCCCCCTCAGCTGCCTGCCAAGCCCCAGAGGGTTTCAGGGTCAATGATTATCATCTCTCCATTCAGACACTTTGACATCTGTGAATATGTTGACCTTGAAGATCAGACCAAGACGTTCCTAACAGATGTTAATTTGATTGCTCAGTTCTGACCTCAAGTGAGGTCTGGTTTTTGTCTTCATCACTATATTAAGATAGTGATAACCTCGCTGAAGTCATAAAAATACCCTGATAAGCCTTATCGATCCTGGACTTGAAATTGAACAGATAACCCAAGTGTATTATGGTAAACTTTTAACCTACTCTCTAAGACATATGTCCACCAAGAGAGAGACAAGAGTTCATGCTTTTTGTTTCATGAAAGTCCTCTCCCCCTTTTTTTTATATTAATAATTACTGCTTTAAAAGTAACACAACCTACTCTCTCCACTTTGCATTTATTTTTGCCAGGCTTTGACAAGAATAAGGATCATTATAATCA
Source organism: Herpailurus yagouaroundi (assembly GCF_014898765.1). NCBI lineage: Eukaryota > Metazoa > Chordata > Mammalia > Carnivora > Felidae > Herpailurus > Herpailurus yagouaroundi. The sequence goes on along the minus strand of NW_024412432.1, from coordinate 5,339,735 downwards.
GGAAATCATTGAGAATCCTTTTCTTAGAAAATTTTGCAATGTGAAAAAAGTTGGAATACAATAGCGAGACTTTGAACATAGTGATATTCGTTGTCTACCTTTACACGAGTCCTATAGATTTCAGTCTCATGTTAGAAGTAATAGCTCTTATTTGTGTAGCTAAAGACACTGATGTCTTGGGGAATAAAACCATTTCTTATTGTTGTGTTGTAAAGAAAGAGCATGACTTGGAAGTCAGAGTTGGGTTCACATACTGGCTCCACAATTTAACATCTGGGTATTCTTGGGCAGATACTAGACAGAGCTGAGCATAAATTTCCTAATAGGTAAGATGAGGGTAATAAACACATTTTGTTATTTGGACTCAAAAGATCCCCCTTCCTTCAAACATGCAGATCCCCAAGCTTCCTTCTTAATCACACCCTCAAACTCTAATTAATAAATAAACTACATATTAATGCACACTTTCTGTTGTTGTTAGAAGCTTCCTAACCTGAGGTAGAGATACTATTGGCCAAATGCTTTCAAATTGGCAGACACAGGGCTCAAGTAGGACAATAAAACATTAAATAATCACTAACCTATCAAATGGCCCCCAAACAGGAAAATTGTGTGCCTTAGAGACTTAGAATAGATGGACTAAGGTTAGGAATTTGGTTGAGGTGGAAAAGAACAAGATCTGTGTATGGTCAAGTATGGAAGGTGGGAGCAAGATCTAGAAAATTCTAGAAGCCACTGACAGCTCCAAACCAAAACAATCCTTGGGCTAGGCCTCCAGAACCTTTATCTCTGCCAGCCCCTGCATTATTCAGTGCACGATGTTGCCAAAGTCTTCTTATGGGGAAAAAAGTCCCTCCTCTGCAAAAGACAAATCAGGACCACATTCCAAGGTAACTGAGTAGACCTTCACCTCTCTCTTCCTGTTTGCTGATGCCTGAAATCCTTTTAAACTTGAGTGGAACACTTTTCATCCCATAATTACAGCTAGAAGGCTTAAATTTCACAAGCCTATTTGAGACAAAGTGTTGATGAATACGAGTTCCAGTCAAAATATAATCAACCAATCAGTAAGTGTCAGGGACTGGTTATCAGATCTTTTTTGTTGTGAGAGGGGAAAGAGGTGAAGGGGGCAAGACCCTGATCAGCTGAAAGGAGATAAAAGGTCACCACCAGAGGGAAAGCTCATAAAAAAAGTTTTTTAAGTCACAGTTTTGCCTGAGAAGAGCCCTGTTTGCAGCTGGGAGGCAGGAACAGAAGCTGATTGAGCTCTGAGGTTGGGTTGTTTGGATTTGGTTTGGTCAGGCTTCTGGAAGTAGCATCAAACTGTTGCAATGATTTATGAACTACTTTTCCTTCATTGGTGTTTATTTCTTGTTTATTTCTCGTTCACAGCACTGGCTGACTTCTTATTGAAAAAAAAAAAAAAGAGCTTCTAATATATTGATAGAATAGGTGCTGGAAGGGAGACTCCAACCCCCATCCCATTCCTCCCCTCCTTCTGCAATTTATTCTTTCCATGGTTATGCAGACCAGCCAGCCAGCCCATCATTAAGTCAGGTATTGAGATAGTCAGTCAGACATTTAGACAGACAGACATTCAGTCAGTTGTTCGGCCAATCAGCAAGTCAGACAGTCAGTCCATGAAGACTGTAAAATCTTCCTAACTAGCCACCTATTTTGAACTCTACTCATTTCTTCTTTTATACTAATTAATACACCCTCTGGTGCAGATTTTAATAATGATATTTAAAGTGCTAACCATCCTTGAAGTGTTGTTAGGCCACTTCAAATGCTGGCTAATCACTTCCAAGTCGCAGATCAGATTTCAGTCGTACATGTAGCACAGAATTTACTCCAAATTATTTGAAAGGGAAATTACCATAGAGACGATACACTTGACTGTCAACAGGGGACTAGTTAAATAACTTACGATATACCTATAAAACAAAGTGCCTTACAGCTGTAGGAAAGAATGCGGACACACACATGAACAGCTATGGAAAAACACAATACTCTTTAGCATTTTTGTCACGTGAAAATGGAAAAGCATGGGATGCTGTATATAACACCTGAGTGAAAAAAGAAAAAAGAATGTATATACTGTGTACATGCATAAACATCTCTAGAAAATGTACAAACACTAGATTATACTGATGAAGTGGGGGGAATAAGGGCATTGGGGTGGAAGCGTGGTGTTTCCATAGTTCCTCTTCATATCATTTCTAAAATAAGTTCAGTAAAAAGCTTAAAACATTAGTAGTCTTTTAATACACTACAGAGCAGTTTTTTGATATAGGTACATCTCAGAAAATAATAGTCACGTATGTATTCATTCTGTTGTTGAAGACTGAGGCCACAGATACCCCGCATGCCTGACTTGTGACCAGTGACACTTCTGCCACTCTTTGTAAGGCTGTCCTGAGCTGGGTCTGTCTCCATGGCTGCGCATGCCTTGGCTTTGCGGCGGTCACCTGTTCCCACCAGTTAGGTCCCCAACCCGTAGGCCACAAAGGCCCCCTGGTCCTTGGCACTAGGGCAAGTCTGTGTCAGCTCCGTGGCTCTGTCTTCCGCCTCACTCACATCCTGAAGAAAGTACTCAAGAAGTTGATAAAGAACAATATGCAATTCTTTCCTCCACAGTTAAAGGTGTATTCATTCCCTAAGGGCCCAGAACGAAATATACTCCGCGAAAGCCAAAAGCAATAACAAGAGCTGTGTTTTTAAAAACACTTAACAATTCACTGAGATTCTTGTTGATGTCATTCTACTGCCCTTAAATTAATTTCAAGGGAAAACTGGTGAACTTTTGTCCTCCAGGAAGTTTTTCTTTATTGCCCCACCTCCCTGTCCTCCTCCCTCCAACTTGTTTCATTCCCTCCCAATCAAAACACCACTAAGGACACCCCCTGCTAATTGCTATTTTGCTGTCAGGCCTAAATGGGTCAAAATCCCAATCACTAGTGGAACAAGAGGCAGTGTGTTTGGCTTAGATCTGGGACTGTACCAGCGCTTGCCTAAGTGCCGGTTTTCATATGCTAATATGCTGCAGGGAAGCATTCCCAGCAGGAATGCCACTGGCTAGGGCTGATAGACCCAGTTTTCGGTTTTCCCGAAGGTATTGGAGAGAGTAGGGTAAGCAGACTCTCCTCACTTCTACCAATTGGCAGCTCGCAGGTCTTACTGATATGCCCCGATTCGAGAGACCCCCCGAAAACAAACCACCAGAGTCCAGAGCCAAAGCCAAGCGCAAGGGTCGTTTATTGCAGGTTCAAACCCGGTCCTCGGAGCACTCGTCTCTGGTGACGCAAGAGGCCCCGAGCAAGGATCTTACAGCTTCTTTTATAGACAGGCACAAACAAGTTAGGGATTTTTTTTGAGGTTACAGAGTTGTTATAGGTTGACATTTAAATTTGAACGCTCAGCAGAGCTTGATTGGTTCCCGCCTTTATTTCAAACCATTCAGCAGAACTTGATTGGTTTCCGCCTTTATGTCAGACTATGACGGGGCGCGCCCTGGCTGGTTTCGGGAAGGCGGGGGAGGGGAATGATCTTTTCTTTGCAGTTGTGAGTACACCTGGTAATTTTTCTCTTAGCCTCTCAACTGACACATAGATAACTTTGGTGTGATACACATGATATTTTCAAAAATTTTTAAGTTATTTTTTAAGTTTATCTATTTATTTTGAGAGACAGGGAGCATGTGCACCCATGCCTGAGTGGGGAAGAGGCAGAGAGAGAGAGAAAGAGAGAGAAAATCCTAAGAGAAAATCCCAGCTCTGTCAGCACAGAGCCCAAAGAGGGGCTCCAACTCATGAACCGTTGAGACATGACCTGAGCCAAAATCAAGACTTGGACACTTAACCCGACTGAGCCACCTGGGTGCCCCTGTTTTCAAAAATTTTTAATTAGAAATGGATACCTCAAACATCTGGAGATTTCACAAAACTCTGGATATAACATCTTTTTGTCACACAGTGGGCCAACCAAAACCTGATTCCCTCCATCACATTTGTGTGAGCTGAGTAATGACCGCCCCTGTAGTTAAGGCACACGCTCTCCAATTCAATAAGACCCCAGGTGCCTGGCTGTTCCTGTAACATCTATTGAGCAGTGACAAATTGCCCCCCAAAAGTCAGTTGTTTAAAACAAGCATTTAATTTTGTTCCCGGTTTCGTAGTTATAGGTAGGTGTTGGCCAGGCAGCAATAATCTGAAGGTCTGGTTGGGCTGGAGGCCCAAGATGGCCGCTCACGGGGCTACTGTTGATGCAGGTGGTGATGCCTGGAGGCCCAGCTGGGACTGTAGACTGGAGCTGAAAAGGGGGTGGGACTTTTCACATAGTGCCACTTCCCTTGTAGCAAGGGTCCTAGAGAAGCAGGCAGAACTGCATGATCTTTACAACCTAGCCTCAGAACTCATACTCTGTTGACTGAAACATTCATAAGCCCATCCAGATTCATGCTGTAGGGACATAGACACCACCTCTCAATGTGAGATATGCCAAAGAACTTGAGTCTCACTTACTTGATCTACTTGGTTCCTATAGACTTTTGAATATAACCTGCTCCCTCACCCCAGGGGCTGGAATGAATATTGATAGAAACACATCTTCCTCTCCCTGTCCCCTCCCTGCTCTCTGCCCTCCCTCAAAGTGGGTGGGGGACAGTTTTTACTGGGCACCACCAAATGACGTTCCTTTATCTTACAAATATTTGTAGAGTACCTATCTTGTGTCAGCCACTTTCCATATATTTTTGCAAATTTAATAATCACCATAGCACTGTGTGATCCATATTATCCCATTCTGCAGATGTGGAAACCCAAGTTCAAAAATCAAATATTTTGAATGGGGTTGTAAGACTTTGAAAGGGTAGACCCGGGATTCTAAGTCAGCTGTTGCACTGTGTTCCATACCAGGAGGAATTATAATTTTTGCTTTGGTCCCTGAACAATATCTTTACAAATGTGTGCTGATGTACTGTGTCTCTAGTCAGAATAACAGACTGTCCTCATGTCCATGAACCCCCTGGTTCCTGTCTCAGTGGAGATAATGCACGAGGCTCCCCACCGCGCCCCCCCCCCTTTGAAGAGCAAGTGTTTAGAAATTCATGGATCTTTGTTTGTCAGCTGTACCCTGAAAAAAATCAACATTTCTTGATGAGGCTCTCCCCTCACCCCTGAAACATAAAGCCACAGTTCTGGCATTTGAGGCCCCCAGCCACAGGCTCTAGAATGCAGGCATGGGCACAGATCCATGCGGTGGGCTGTTTCTCATTCCTCTTCACATTTTGGGTGGCTGGGAATAAATAAGAAATGAATCAAAGAGGCAGAGACATAAGAGAGGGGTGGTATGCAAGGAGGGATAGTAAGTATTTGCAGTCTCAGCAAAGTAAGATAAGTTTGGGGGAATATGCCCAAATTCTAAGGGGACCAGCATTTCTATGTTCTGACACAAGGGCCACATTTCACTGGTATGTTCTCTGGTTTGAGGTTTTTGAAGCCCATCTAAGTCTCCTTCCTTACCAGCTGGTTCTCTTTCTTCCTTCCAGTAATGTTGTTTCTTGGCATGAACAGGAAGGCACCTCTGTTCCAAATAACACAAGAGTCAAGGAGGGGATGACAATTAATATTTACTAAGACCTTGGGCATCTGGCACATCATGATATTCATTGCAAGTCCCAAGCGTGGGAGAAATCAGCTCCATTTTTCTCTTCTTTCTTTTCTTTTCCTTTTCTTTCGTTTTTTGACATATAATTGAAATATACATATTAGTTTCAGGTGTACAACATAATGATTCGGTATTTGTATATACTGTGAAATGGTCACCACAACGAGTCTAGTTAACATCTATCACCACACATAGTTACAAATGTTTTTCCTTGTGATGAGAAGTTTTAAGATGTATTCTCTTGATCTATTGATGGCATGGATGTACACAAAGGGGTGAAATTAACAGTAGCCATCTTTGGAAGTGATCTACCATAGTATGTATCATGTATTGATATTCTTTGAGGTTATTTTAAGTTTTCTGAGGACTAGAAATTTATTGAAAATTTGAAAACATTTTTTAATGTAAAAATAATACATGCACAGGAAAAAAAAAAGCTTACAAACTATAATGGTATCAAAGGGAAGGATATAAAATAGCAAGTAAACTTCCTTCCCAATCCCACTTGTCGTTTCTGGGGGCTTCTTTTTTATTTTTTAATTTCTTTAATGTTTATTTTTGAAAGAGCGAGAGAGACAGAGTGCAAGTGGGGGAGAGGCAGAGAGAGAGGGGGACACAGAAGCAGGCTCCAGGCTCTGAACTGTCAGCACAGAGCCTGATGCGGAGCTCGAACCCATGAACCGTGAGATCATGAACTGAGCCGAAGTCAAATGGTTAACCGACTGAGCCACCCAGGCGCCCCATCTGGGGTCTTCGTAAGCTTCTCTTTGTCTATCTCCTTTTTACATCATATACATATATGTAAACTATATTTTTCCAAATATAATATCATGTTTAAATATGATATTCCCAAAAGCCTGTTCCACCTACCCCATCAATCCTTGTGCTATGCAAAAATGGTCACCTTTTAGTTTTTAGTTGCTTCTTGAAAACTATTATTAACTTTCAATCCCTTAGAATACTTGTTCTTGGCAAACAGTAAGTGCTAAATTCATGTTGACTAAGTGGGACTGGATTCATGCAAATTCTCACAAACCTACAGTATGTTGCCCTTAAAATTCTCTTCTTCTTTTTCTGTATCTTTAATCATCACTCTATCCCCCATTTTAATTCCTTTTGGCCTTCCAAACAGCTTTTTGAAAATACAGTAAAATCTCATTAAATGTGAAAATAGAGAAAGGACAATATGAGGAGTGCCTGTGTGGCTCAGTTGGTTAAGCATCCGTCTTTGGCTCAGGTCATGATTGTGAGGTTTGTGGGCTCGAGTCCCATGTCGGGCTCTGTGCTGACAGCTCAGAGCCTGGAGCCTGCTTTGGATTCTATGTCTCCTTCTCTCTCTCTCTGCCCCTCCCCTGATCATGCTCTCTCTCTCTCTCTCTCTCTCTCTCTCTCTCTCTCTCAAAATTAAATAAAAAACTTTAAAAAAATGGGCAACATTAAATAATGAAAAGTCCAAATTATAAAATAATTACTAAGAACTGAAGGACTGTACTTCTTTATACCAACTGTACAAGCTAAAACTTAACAAAGTTTGGAAAACCCAAGATTGATAGCCAGTTGTTTTCATGAAAGAGTCAATGTCATTTGAAATTAGCATATCGATTATTGGCTTCCAGGTAGGTGCATGGAAATCTTGAAAATTCAACTCAGCAACCATTTATTGAGCACAGACCATGTATTCATTGTTGTCTGGAATTTAAGATGACTAGGATAGAGCCATACCCTTAGAAGAATCTACTATTCAGCGGTGCCTAGATGGCTCAATCGATTAACCATTTGACTTTGGCTCAGGTCATGATCTCACGATTCGTGAGTTTGAGTCCCACATCAGGTTCTGTGCTGATAGCTCAGAGCCTGGAGCCTGCTTCAGTTTGTGTCTCCCTCTCTCTCTGCCCCTCTCCCCCCTCTCAAAAATGAATAAACATTAAGAATAAAAGAAGAAAAAGAAAAAGAAGAAGAAGAAGAAGAAGAAGAAGAAGAAGAAAAGGTCCACTATTCAAAGGAGGGGAGAGATAACAGAAATGAAGAGTACAAGGGAATGATTATGGGACTGGCAGAGAGGGAGAAGTGTTAGAGGGGCACCGGTAGGTATCCTCAGAAAATTATTATTATGGTTCCACTGTTAAATTCCACCTGGACACAGCGTTCATGGTAGATTGCTCATCCTGAAATCTGGTTATGCATATTCCTTTTTACACTTCTTTAGAAAACGCAGGGAAGACAAATTTAGGCCCAAAGTAGCTTTAAAAAAGAGTCACACATTCAAAATCATCCAGGTTCAAAAGGATACCGCTTTTTACAGCATAGGGAATATAGTCGGTGGTATTTTAATGGTGTTACATGGTGACAGATGGTAGCTACATTTGTGGTGAGCACAGTATAATGCAGGGACTTGCCAAATCACTATGTTGTACACCTGAAATCAGTGTAACCTCGTGTGTTACCTATACTTCAATTTAAAAAATAACAAAATTAGGGGTGCCTGGGTGGCTCAGTCGGTTAAGCGGCTGACTTCGGCTCAGGTCATGATCTTGCGGTCTGTGAGTTCGAGCCCCGCATCGGGCTCTGTGCTGACAGTTCGGAGCCTGAAGCCTGCTTCTGATTCTGTGTCTCCCTCTCTCTGACCCTCCCCTGTTCATGCTCTGTCTCTCCCTGTCTCAAAAATAAATAAACGTTAAAAAAAATTAAATAAAAAGATACCCATTTTCATATACGTATGAAGACAGTCCGCTAATGTCCTAATTTCCAGTAATCATGAGGAATCATTTTTACTAGATAGCTGAGTTCCGAAAGTAGTGGACACTTACTGTCCACTTACTTAGCCTGCGAACTATTCATTTTCTGACCCCTACCTTGAATACCCTACAAGTCTCTGACAGACTATTGGAACACCAAATGAGTGTTGACATGGTACAAAATCTTTAAAAAATGCACCTCTTGTCAAGGTTTTCTGGAAGAGAATCCAGGTCAAACGCACATTGCCTGAAACCCGAGGTAGATAACAACCTAGATTATTCAAGGGGGGTGGAGGGTGTGGAAGGGGGGAGAGGCTGGAATGTTAAGAAAGAAATCAATTAGAAAGAGATTTGTATTCTCAGAGTGCTATAGAAAGCACAAACTTCCCTTTGTCTTTTTAAGCATGACCCCTCCCCCATTAGATGCTCATCATGTAGTTATTCTATCTTTTTATTTCTTTTTTTTAAATTTTGTTAATGTTTTTTTTTATTTATTTTTTGAAGGACAGAGAGAGACAGAGCATGAGCGGGGGAGGAGCAGAGAGAGAGGGAGACACAGAATCTGAAGCAGGCTCCAGGCTCTGAGTTGTCAGCACAGAGCCCAACGCGGAGCTCGAACTCACAGACTGCAAGATCATGACCTGAGCCAAAGTCAGACGCTCAACTGACTGAGCCACCCAGGCGCCCCTCTATCTTTTTATTTCAACTTTACTGTACAGGACAGCCGTGTTGTGCTTATGAAACCTCACCATGGAAAAAAGAATATGGGAGAAAAGAAACTCTGAGCTGAGGCACAATGAAGAAGTAGGAACCTGTTATCTTTGATGTCCTTACTACCCTTTCAAATGCCTTCCATACCCACCTGTCTCAGGACGTCTGCTCCCAAAAGCAGACCTTGAGACTGGACAATCATTACAAATAGTTTATTTAGGAGTTGATCCCAAAATCTCTGTTTAGGGAATAGGGAAATAAAAAAGATATTATCAAGCAAATTGGAACTAGGACATCTGAGGCTTAACGCAGCAAGAACACTTCTGAAGAGTCTAGAACCTTTGAGTTATCCCCAGCAAGGAGCGAGGAAGCCGGGTTATTCACCCACCAACCGCCATGCATCATGGACTGGACTGTTCCCAGAGGCATTAACTGCCCAGCTCTTCTGGCCTTCCCCATTCGAGACCATGAGAAAGCCCTCAAATGGTGAGTTACTGGTTTACAGTAGGAGGTTGTGGGAAGGCCCTAGAATGGTATGTGCCAAGATTACATGGGCAGGACACAGACAGAGGCCACTGCACCATCCCATTTTTTAAATTCACTCAGAATGCCCCAAATCTGTTCTCCACGTCTTTCTCTCCTTCTCCCAGCATTTTAAAGTTAGATGTCTTTTCTTCTGTTAGGGGGAAGAGAGTATGGGAGGTGATGAGAAAAAGAACAGTTGAGAATTTAGTGATATTAAAAAACCTGAATAATAATTATTTTGATGAGATTTAGGCCATAGGGGAGGGTTCCTACAGAACCGATGGGACTTCAGGGGAAAATTCTTGTCTTGTATTTGTACTAAATAACTGCTCTGATTAACAGTAATGATTGTGGGAATGATGCAGTGAGCTTTGTTTCTTCTTGTCTCCTTATCCCACATACCAATATCTGCGGTAAGAAAAGAAAAATCAGTAAATTCATAAACTGTGTTTTGTTTAAGCCTTCTACTCCCAAAGCAAATTTTTTCGTGAATAACCTAAATTGAACTGGAGCCCCATGTGGGCCAGTCTTATGATGGCATCATATTAAAAGAAACAGTTGGTTCCGATTACCAGACAAAAAGTAACTGAAATACTTCAAATCTCTGCCTACTCTGTTGAGACTCCATGCACCCAAAATCGTTTTTACAATTTTCTCTCCCCATCTCTCTGCCTCCTTGGTATCATTTGCAGGAACAATAGCTGTTCCCCCAAACTTTTCTCCACTCCTCACTTCCCACACCTCAAAACTCTCCCACTTTCAATCCCCACAACTTGTTTCTGTCCCCCAACTCCCACCTTTTTTTGGTACGATCCACACAGCCTATTTATCATCTTTGGGTCTTTTGTTGTTGTTCTTTTTTTCCATTGCGTGTAATCTCTACAATGAACGCTCTCCAGAAGCATCTCTTCTTCCAGCTAGGAGCCAGAGGGAGATGTGTGTGTGCTGGGGATGGGGGAGGGTTCAATGTATGGAGTAAGAAAGGTAGTGAATACTGGCTTACAGGTTAACAATTCCGTTCTTGTTTTACCTTCTTTATCTATCAATGTATATTTATCTATATCTGTCTGTTGAAAGGGTCTAAAATGAGCAAGAGTAGATAGTTCCTGTTTCTTCTTACCTTCTACCTTCACCCTCTTTTCTTTCTTTTGGCCAGCTACCACTCGTACCTCATGAATTTTGACTAGCCAATAAACCCTAAGACGTGCATAAACAGTTCTTGGAAAATATTGTTTGGCAAGGAGCACAAAATAGGAGTGACTCCAACCCCGAGTCTCAGTGAATGTTGCAAATTGCTGCCTAAGCCAAAATGGCAAAGACAGGGACGCAACTTTGCCAATCTTGGGAAGCTTGAGCCTGCTTCCAAGGTGGAGTCACCAGGTCTTCAGGTGAATCAAGGAATCCACTGGACAAAGCCCTACCTACCTTTATTTGAGTCCCTTACATCGTTTTCTTTTTGCTTTACACACACAATGTGTGTATACACATATCCATCTACCTGTGAGGTGTGTGAAGGCAAATTAAGTTTAAAGCACTGTCACATTCACAATACTGACAAAATGTCAACAACGAAGTAAATGTCAGGATGAATTATTTTCTTCATTCTACGAGTGAGAAAATTAAAGCACAGAGGAGTTAGATGGATTGGTCCAAGGTCGCACAGTTTGTTACTGTATGTTCGAACCTGGACTGCTAAGCCCTCTGCATTTCACTGTGGTACACCTTAGCATTCCCTGTTACTTTTGAGGAATCTCAAAGGACTTTGCCACTCTTTATCCTCCATACCAAGGAGCACCCTAAAATCCACAATAAAGTGAGGACAATCCAGAGCCTCAGAATCAACAAACTCTTCATTAAGCTATAGGTGTGTATCAGCAATTTTATCCATGTTTGCATGAGTGATTTGTGATCATATATAATTTTGTCTCATTGTGGAAAAGCAGAAATTGCAGAAAATTGTAAAGAAGACAAAAATCACCCTTACTTGATTGAATTTCATAATCACTGTTAATAGCGTACGTATATCTTTCATCAACATACACATTATTGAATCTTAACTCTCGCTATCAAAACAAGAGATAGATACTACAGGAAAAGACCATGATAAGCCAATTTCATTCATGAACAGCAACACAAAATTCTAACCAAAAATCTTATCAGGCTGAATTACACGATTTATAAATAAGATCATACGCTATGATGTAATTGATTTATTCCAGAAATTTGGCCAGAAGTGACATTATGCAAGTCGTTATTGCAATGTACCACATTAAAAGACTTCTTTAAAGCAGGAAGAAAGTATGATCTCAATAGTCACAGAAAAAGCAGTCAAAAATATTCATTCGTTCTTGAGAGAAATGTGGAAGTAGGAAGAGAAGGAAACTTCCCTAGTCTGACAAAATGTATCTCCCATAAATATATCATATGCAATAGCAAAATATTAAAATCGTTCTCTTTTCTATGAGAAATAAGACCGGCATGATTGCTTCTCTTCAGTATTCTCTTAGAGGCTCTAGCCAGCACAGCAGAAAAAGAGAAAAATATAAACATATGCTAATTAGAAAGGAACAAACAAAACTGTCACTATTTACATATAATTGTCTATAGAGAAACGTACTGGAATTAACTAGAGAATTTCGCAAAACTTCTAGATGTACGTTTAATATATGAAAGACAATTTCATTTCGATGCTCCACATCATGTGGCTTCAGAGAAGTGCAAATTTAAAAAATTAGAATAATGTGTAGAATACAGCTGATACACTTATCAGGATGGCAAACATCCAAAACACCGACAACACCAAGCACTGGTAAAGATGTGGAGCAACAGTACTCTTACTCCCTACTGCTGGGAATGCAAATTGGTGCAGACACTGAAAAACAAGATGTTGGCTTCCTATAAGCTAAACATACTTTTACCACACAATCCAGCAACCATGCTCCTTGGTTTTTGCCCGAAGGAGCTGAAAACTATCCCCACAGAAAAACATGGACACAGACGTTTAGCAGCTTTGTTCATAACTTCCAAACATTGGAAGCAATAACGGTGTCCTTCATCGTAGGTGAATGCATAAATAATGGACAATGCACTGTTAGACTGTGGACAAGGGACAATGGACTGTTGTGAGTAAGCACTAAAAAGAAATGAGCCATCAGGTCATGAAAAGACATGGAGGAACCTTAAGTGCATATTACTAGGTGGAAGAAACCAATCTGAAAATGTTTTATGTTGTATGATTCCAACTATATGATATTCTGGAAAAGATACTATGGAGACAGTAAAAAGATCAGCGGTTTCCACAGATCGGATGGTAGGGAGGGATGAGTAGGCATAACATAAAGGATTTTTAGAGCAATTGAAACTATCCTGTATGATACTATAGTAGTGAATACCTGTCATTATACGTGTGTCCAAACCCATAGAACGTACAACACCAAGAGTGAACCCTAACGTAAACTACGGACTCTGGGTGATAATGATGTGTCAGTGTAGATCCATCAATTCGAACAAATATACACTCTCATGGGGATCCTGGGAGAAAGAATATATCATATGATAGAAAGCAAAAGTGGTCCTTTTCCTGTGGACATCACAAGAATAAGCTACTATTCCTACCTTGTGTTTAGAATAATAGCTGGGTTTCTCTTACATTTAGTTTTATTATATTTGAAAAGACTATTGATAAAGGGTAGCACGTGGTACCTTGAGCCTGGGCTCTGGCTTGAAACCTTAGCAGTGATGATAGAAGCTGGGTAAGCTGCCATTTCAAAGCTACCGTTGTCTGAACTGCAAGAGGCAGGGCTTTGAGCACACCTCCATTCAAGGTATTCCCTTTTCTGGAAGTCAACTCAAATGGGCCAGACATCCATGCAAATGTCAAGCAGAGGCTAATCAAATAGTGACTCTGCAGAGCCAGGCGCTCTGTGTGACTACGCAGACGGCAGATGCTGTAGGCAGGATTACATCTCTACAGGCTCTCCGATGTCTCTGTTTGATGGCTCCATGCCTCACCCTTGCTTGTTCCCCAGCAGTTAGACATGCTCTCATTCAAGCTGATGCTCCCAGGAAAGCAGAAATTTGGGGAATCGGAAGAGTGCAGGAAGGACAGGCGGGATGGACGGGAGGGAGGACGGCGAAAAGAAACTTGGGTGGGCTTGGTAGAGTTTAACCTGGACTGAAGGGCTAATGACCCACATATGGTTTTACTTGAGTCTGAGCAACCCAGATTCAAGAAAATATTGACAATTAGAAGAGCCATGCTTTCTCTGCAATACATAGGAGAGATGTAGTGGGAATAGCCTCCCACCCCTTCCCTCTTTACTTTTAATCTTTTTTAAGTGTGTGGTATTATTGTTTTTTGATGTGAGTGTGCTGTGGAGGTCACACATTTTTGAGTTTGGGTCAGGGTGTCCCAGCAAGGAAGTGGCTATTTTTCAACTGTCAACGATCCTGGGAAAAGGAGGGTCCCCAGGGAGGAAATGAAGGCTTAGCGATCTGACCTTAGAAGGAAGAAGAGGAACAGATTCTGCTTTCTGGGTCTTATTTTCTTGGTCGTGGAATTTGACGGCATGTTTCTGAAATCTACCAACCAGTGAGAAAAAGACAGCCTCTGCCCTAAGGAGACACCCAAGGGAAAAAGGAGAGAGGCAGACCCTAAAGTCATCTGATGAAGCTGGGTCAGACAAGTCCTGTGGGTTCTGAAATCAGCCATCCCTCTGGCTAGAGAATATAGACCTTCCCACCATTTCCTGGAAAGCAAGTCAGGCTCAAACGTAGAGTATGATTTCGCCAAAGGCTTGAATAGACAAGAGGGAGGAAGCTTCCGTTGGATTTGCCTTGACTTGTGGTTCTCAAAGTGCAGTTCCCAGATGAGAAGCATCAGCATCCCCAGGCACTTGTGGGGGATGCACATTTTGGGCTCTCATCCCACACTTACCAAACCCAGAGCTCTGAAGGTAAGGCTCAGGGAGCTACGGTTTATTTATCAAGTACTCTACGTGATTCCAATGCATACCCAAGTATGAAGGAACACTAGACCTTCAGGAAAATCTCACACAGGTGAAGAGCAGCACATTGAATTCAACTTTGAATGTGACCACATTTGAACCCTCTGCCTGGAAAGGTCAGAGTCACAATCATTAGTGCTGTTCACGTCCGGTTGCTACCTATCTGCTTTCTGGGCATATAGCAGTATTATATTTCCTGGCCCCCTTGTGGTTGAATGGGACCCTAATACTAGGACTTGCCAATTGTGAGAAGTGAGAGAATTCATTCTTAGAAATATCAAATAAAGGGGCGCTGGGGTGGCTCATTCGGTTAAGCGTCCGACTTTGGCTCAGGTCACGATCTCGCGGTTCGCCAGTTCGAGCCCTGCGTCAGGCTCCGTGCTGACAGCTCAGAGCTTGGACCCTGCTTCGGATTCTGTGTCTCCCTCTCTCTCTGCCCCTCCCCTGCTCACGCTCTGCCTCTCTCTCTCTCGAAAATAAATAAAACATTTAAAAAAATTAAAGAAATATCAAGTAAAAGCTGTGCTGTCTAGTTAACAATAGGTTTACAACCTACTGGAAATACGTACAAACCCCTCCCCCACACACAATGGAATCCCAAGCCCTTAGACCCTTCACTTCCTGGTTCTTCTTCCCCTCTCAGTTTTGTGGGGAATGTCCATTTGTTCTAATCAGACTACTTTTTCCCTTACATGGGCATAGGTGACATCTGGGTAAGGCTGTAACCTCTGTAGGACTCAGCCAATGAGGAACCAGGGGAGGAATTTGCACGCCAGGAGGTAAATTGTCTGCTGTGACTGCCCCGAGTGTGCCTGTCCATCAGACACCCACTCTTGCAAGAATGTCATGTAAAGCCTCGCTTCACTGTGCTCCGTGTCTCTGCGTCCCTCCTTGGATTGGGTCAGTGGGACGTCTCACACCAGTGACTTGTAAAAGGGAGCATTTGACTGTCAGTGACGGACCCGGCAGACCTTCCTCTTCCCCTCTTTAGTAACATTCAAGATAGTGGCTGCTCCATCAGCCTGGATCCCAGAGCAAGGAGACAGGAAACAGAACAAAACAACTTTTGTTGCTATAAACCAAGATTGACTGGTTAATTGCGGCTGCAGAGCAGAGCTTATATTACCCGAATAACTGTTATCAGGTTAACTGATAGCACCTGAAACTCTGACTGCCGGTTCTATCATTTCTGTCGATGCTCTGATTTCAAATATCCTGGCCCCTCTTTAAAGCACCAGTCCCCATTCCTGTCCCAATCACATATAATTTGTTGGTTCTTTCTCCCCTGATGGACTGTGAAACTTGGTTCTGTGGTCTAACACAGAGCTGGGGACACCGTAGGAGTTTAATATGCATTTATTGGTTGATCTGTCATAATCCACATCCATTTTAAAAGGATGTCCTCCCTTTATAGCCCCTGCTTCTGTCTGTAAAAATCTACCACAAAGCACTGTTCATATTTTCCCCTTCAAATGGTTTCATTCCCTCCTGATAGTACTTACATTCAGCATTTGAGTCTCCTTGCTTTGTTTTAATTATTAACTGTGATTAGATACTCCAAGGGTTCTGGAGCAACCGGGCAATTGAACACGTATAATTTTCCTGATTATTTCCCTGACTCAACCCGGAACAAAGAGAAACAAACAACAGAAGTCAAAGAAGGAGTGTTTGTTTTCTCGGCTAGATCACTGTGGATTTACACCTCTTTCCCATTTGCACTAATGAGAATTACATGAGTAATTCCCTCGCAGCGAACACAACCCCTGAAGTCCTTCCAGGGAATTTACAGCTATTCTAGTGCATGTAACAAAAAAAATAGCAACTACCACATCACACATATGAGGCTAAACCTCTTTCTAGAATTGGGCCTTGGGCTCCTGGAGATACAGGACTGTATCTCCTCCTATCGTTGAGTCCTTAAGACCTAGCATAGAATCTGGCACATTACAAGGTCTCAGTACATGTTTTTTGTTGAGTGAGTGAGTGAGTGAAGGAATGAATGAATGAATCAATCAATCAATCAATGCAATCAAAGTTTTCCTTTTAGTCATTTTACTAGAAGAAACTAAAAACCAGATCTTAATACCTCTATGAGAGAAACATAATTACCATAGGTGTGCCTTGCTCAGTGCAAATGAACTCTTTGTCTAAGGGTTTCTGCCTTGACTAGAACCATTAATCCCTGAAAATACGTTCGTCTCATCCCAGGAACCCCTACCTGCCAGTACTTTTTCACATATTAACAGGTCCCATAAAGGCAAAACCCCTATTTGAACAGATGAGAATTATTCTCGCATTATTTTTCAGTGAACGCTGACAATACTAATTAAACAAATAAAACCAATGAGAACAAATACCTTCCTCAGGAAAGGAATGGCGATCACACTGGTTCCTTAACTCCGCAATTCACTCTAAGCAGCCAAAGGGTCAACAGGGTAACCCCACCGTGTTAAGCCAACGCTCCCGGGGTTCTCTTGTGGCAGAGAGATTCAGAGTTTTATGCTGCAATATTTAGATATTTAGCAACCTGATTCTCTGATCCCATGGTCCGAAGTAGACCCAAGGACTCCATTTTCTGGAGGAAGCTCTGGCACAGGAAGTGCACCTAGGTAATGTGAGAGGCACCTCCCTACGGCACCATTTCTTTCATCGTATCTGTTCCTATCCACAATTCTTTTCTGGATAGCTAGGATAATTTGAAGTGGAATGAGACAATTTGCCCAATTAACTTGCGAAAATCTTTTCACTGTGCCTTAATTAAAGATTTGCTTGAAACATAAAATTCTATTTTCAAACGTAAATTAGTCATAGAGTAGAATCATTTACACTGTAGTGTGAATTAGTTTCCATGCCATGTGGGTTTTTTTCCTGATTCTTTTGTCCACTTAGAATAATAGAATAGTGAGCAGCTCAGTTCTCCTCAACTCTCCTTATCGTGTTTCCTATATATCATGTGAACAATTATGATATTAGAGAGAGTTTAACAGTGAACAGAGAGAACACTTGTCAATGTCACCTTTTTCATGTTTACTGTTCTAGAGTTAGATCATTAAAGCACTCGGGGTGCTGGGGTGGCTCAGTTGGTCAAGCATCTAATTCTCCATTTGGGTTCAGGTCATGATCTCACAGTTGTGAGATGGAGCCCCAAGTCAGGCTGCATGGTGGGCATGCAGCACGCTTAAGATTCTCTCTCTCTCTCCCTCCCCCTCCCCAAATCTTAATCATTGTTCCCCACCCCAAGCACAAAAAAAAAAAAAAAAAAAGCACAAAATTCCTTTGCATTGTTCTCTTTTGATTACATTTGTTAGTTGTAGCCACAGAAATCAATTCTGGCTGAGCTGAAGCAGAAATTGTGTTTATTGTAAGAATGTTGGGTAGTTTGCATAATCACCAAAAAGGATGACAACTGGACACACAAACAATGCAGGCAGGAGCAACACCCCAAATCAGGTCAAGGAACTGGTGAGATCTCTATGGCCAATGGCTTCAAGCTCAAGATGCCACGGCTTGTGCCACCAGCCTGCTGGTAGGAGGGACTGGAGACCAACAAGACCTCACCGCCATCCCTTCCCCTGGAAATTCAGTTCCACTGCTCTGCCCCTGCCCCCCTCCAAATCGGTGTTTCTTGGCCTTCACTGGTTCCGATTTCAAAGTTGGGGGCACCTTCTGCTGGCGGAATTGATCCTGTTGCCTACAAAATAGCAGCCGAGGAGGCTGAGAGGGGAATTTTGGTGTCTGATATAAAAGGCCAATTCTGCTTCTAATGAAGACTCACAAAGTGAAGATACTGACAATTTCCTAGAAATTGTTAAAGATTTTAGTCTCCAAAGTTTGCATACCTGCCATGAAATATGCCTCTTTTCGTGAAGGTATTGACCCATTAAAAAATATGTGTGTACTTATACCCAAGTTTAAATATCCTAGAAGTTTGTACCTTCAGATAGCTTGCACTGGGCAAGGCAATTGTTATGAATTAGGACACAGGGAAGGG
Source organism: Herpailurus yagouaroundi (assembly GCF_014898765.1). Lineage (NCBI taxonomy): Eukaryota > Metazoa > Chordata > Mammalia > Carnivora > Felidae > Herpailurus > Herpailurus yagouaroundi. Next base: position 5,321,100 of record NW_024412432.1, on the reverse strand, counting down.
AAGGAGTATGACCCAATTCTTCTCATACTGAAGAAACCCCAACACGAGTTGACATGTAAGAGACTTGAAGATCTTTAGGGAAAGAGCCTGCAAGTTAAATCCAGGGATGAATGCACTTGTTTTTCTTCAGGTCAGAATTCATGGCCTAATCTGATGTGTCCACACTGTGGTTTGATTGTGGTAGAGTTTCCCTCAGTGTGTTATCTGGTTTGTGTTATGTTATTTCGGCAATATGTGACGATACCAGAGTCCAGACACTTCCCGGATTATATGCTGTCGAAGTCTGCCTCAACCAGATCTTAACATTTTGGAATCAATAAATCCGGTGGGCAGAGCACAGCGAATTAGATGCTAAGCGGTTTGGGTTTATTCCTGACCTCATTGCTGCATCCTAGAGTCACTGTGGTGGACAGACACGGAAAATAAGTTTGAAATGGCTTTGGTAGAGAGAAGCGAGTTTTCCTACCCGAATTCCCTCTCTGTTCCTCTCTGTGCTTCCTTAAATACCTCCATTTCAGAATAAGAAGTGCAGATCTAATGAGAGTGCTAGGCAAATATCAGGACATTATTACTTGCCTGGAGACAGTCTTGCAAGATGCCACATGGAGTCACGTCCACCGCAAGAGAATCTCGGAATTTGAGTAGACATTCAAAATCACCTACATCAAGTGCCACATAGGACTGTCCTGGTCAGCATCCCCAAAAGGCATTTGCCCAGACTTCTGCTTGAAACCTCCACGGGGGTTCAGTGAGGACGTCATGGCCTCCTGAGTCAGCCCATCCCACTGTTGAACCATGCTCATTGTTTGGAAGTTCTGTCTGCTTATAAAACTCCGTTCCACCCAAAGGTCCCACTTCTGCCATGGGGCCACAAGAACCTTCAGATGACAGTCTTTCAAATATTTGAAGACATCTGCCTGTAATTTTTTTCAAACATCAAATTGTATCCGGTCCACTTTCTCACTATATCTAGTACCTATCCATTCCTTTCCATTCTCGCTTGTTACATCCTCTCCCTTGAATTATTCCTGGTGTCCTAGGAGACATCCCTGCCTCCAGTCTTGTCTCCTCCAATCCATTTTTAATACATTAGCTTGAATAATACTTCCAGAATAAACATCCTTTAAGAAAAAAAAAAAAAACCTCTCAGATAGCTTCTTACCTCCTTCAAGAGAAAGCTCAATGTTTCAACCCCGTTAGCACTTTATTTTCTGTTTTTCTCCACACTAAGTACTCATCACTCCTTCCCTTTTGCCCAGGACCTATCAAACCCTGATTCACTTGGGGTTCCCAGACCCATCTTGCTCTACCACATGGACTTCGATCCCACCATGCCCTCATTCCCCATCAACTGGATAATTCCTGCTCATTTTTTCAGACTCATTCCCCACCATCCCTCTCACAAAGCTAAATCAGGCACTTCTCCCATGGCACTCTGCTCTTAATTCATACTATAAATATTAATGCAGTACATTAAAATCATCTATTCACTCTGTCTCTACCACTAAAATGAAGCTCCATGAAGAAGGGCATTCTACTGCCTTGCTCACTGCTGTATCCCGAGAGGGCAATTCAGTAGTTGGTACAATGCAGGAGCACCATTATTTTCGGTTTAATGATGAATCTAGCTTCTTCAATCTTTCCTCCTATGATGTGATCACTAAATCCATGATTCTGGTTGCTCCCACCCCTACGCCCTCTACCCTCAACTTTATCAGTGTTCCACCTACAATCTGACTTGTGAACTCAACCTGGATCCCAAAGTCAACAGAAGGAGGAGAAAGCCTAAGGAAAGAAATCTAACTCTCTGACTATCCCTCCTTCAATTCTTCTCGCTCTGAGGTCACTCCGGACTTGGTCAGAATCCTAACATGTGGAATCCTAATAGATTAGTGACTCTGCCAAACACCCACTGGAGTTTTTATTTCTCTTATGGGAATTAACAATAACTTAGCCATATACTGTATAACATATGCATTAAGCAGAACTTAATAGCTATTAATAAAATATTGATGCATTTGTTTCTCTGGCCAAATATTTGAAAGTAACTGGGACCATTTCCAGGTGGTGACTTCATCTTGGCATCCTGCAATAGGAAACTCATTGTGGAGTTGTGCTGTTTAGTATATACTTTGTGGGTTACTTTCTTCATGTATATACACAATGATTGTATTACTGAGTCACTGATTCAGACAGCGGGTCCAGAGAGACCTTTTGATTGAGGGATTTCATTCAATATATTTAAAGATTGCTCCCCAAATCTTTTATTTTCAAGTTCTCAGCTATAACAAATTTTCTACTTAATGTTCTAAAACTTATATATTTCTTGATCACCCACTGATTTTTAATACTTCCAATTATTTTTCTTGTTTTTCAAGTTTCCTATCCTTCTCCATCATCATCAACACTGAGTTGTAGTTCAGTTTGATAGTCCATTTCATCTTTCCTCATTAGCATTTCTTCTTTGGCTTCTCAGAGTTCTTGTACATCACTTAACCATTTGCACACATCTTCAAATTTCTACCCCTTCAAAACGGTACATGAATGTCAAAAAAAACCCACACAAAATTCTGTTATTTAGTAGCAAAACACACAGAAATGCATGCAATTCTTGCAAACAGTTAACTGCATCTTTCATCATGTATAACATCTATCAATAAACAGACAGGGTATCACATGATCAATGGAGACCTCCATGTTAATTGGCAATTTGACAGGTATGATCCTGTGAAAGTTATACACAGCTGCACTTTGAAGAAACTTACCTAAGCAATTTAGATGATGGAAGAACAAATAGATGGAAAGAGAAAGAGAGAGGAGAGAGATAGGGAAAAATGAGACGGAGAGAGAGAGAGAGAGACTGACTTTCCTTCTATCCACTTTATGATTTGAAATGAGCTTTAGGATAAAATCCTTTTTCTCTTTATTGAGCATAGAGTGATGAGAAGGGACAGGAGATCAGCCTTTCTGAAGAATAAAACCAGCTGAACAACTAAACCAAATATATAATCTTGAGCAGTAACTTTCTCTCTCTGGACCTGGTTTCCATATGCACAAAAAGCAAAACGCTTTGTGAGGTTCTTTCTTCTCCCCAAAGCTTATGATTCTATGATATTAAAAATTACTCTACAAGTGCCAAATCATGTATGTGGTATATGCTTTTATTATACCTGAGGGGAAAGATATGTAGGAGGAAGGGGGGTGTGGGAATGTGGCAGCTCTGAAGACAGAGAATCAAAACAACCATAATTAATTGTCACAACCTGGTTTAGTCAGAGGCCGGAGGAGCAAACCCTGTGAGCCAGAAACCCAGAAATGGGATGGATTCCCCAGGACAGAAGAATCACAGTGATAGAAAGAGACCATCTGGATAAGTAGACTGGATGAAAACCATCAACATTTATTGGTCGCTTAACCATTGCTCTTTAAACACATAGAGAATAATCTTGAAGATCAAATGAGTCAATACTTGCCAATCACTGGAACAGTTCTTAGCACATTGTAAGTGATCAAGACTTCTTAGCTGTCACTGTTAACAGTTTCACATATTTTACAACAGGTAGATTTCTAGAAATACTGTGAAACTCAAACATAACCCGCAAATGCCTTGCTCCGTTGGTAAGGTTAGGTTCGGGAAAGTTGGAAGGTTCATTGACCCACTGGAATTTGGAAATTCCTTTTACTTCTTCGGCCTTTCCCACGATGAAAGTGTCAACAAACGGAGAGAAGAAGGGAGATGGTTCTTAGATTCTTCTTACTTCTCTCCAAAGCTAAGGGCTTGCTCTCTGTGGAACAAGCCAAAAGGAGTGAGCGGGTACGAATGCTAAGAGAGCATGTCCTGGGTGACTCTTGAAGAGAACAGAAGTGAGCACATTCTGTGATGTTCTGGAGAGTAACATATACCAGAAGGCTTCCAGGGACAGTCCAGAGGAGGGATCCAGAGCCCAAAGACCCAGAGAAGGTAAATGGGTGTCCCCAGCGTGAGGTGGCCAGAAATTCTCACTGTTCCTGCCCATGTTGACTCACAAGAGGCATATCCTGTAGTGTTACCTGCCAATATGAGGTGTGCTTGGAAGAAAAGCCACACAAACAGGAAGCCTCTGGAAGAACAGCTCCCAGGTGTACCATATTCCAAATGAACTGGATGGTTCCTGGGAAGCATGAGCTGGGTGGCCTTGCATGGAAGTCATACATGTCTTGTAAAGTTAAATTATATTTCCAAACGTCCTAAGGACATCATTTTCAATGATAACATGAACGATTCAGTGAAGTGAATAATCCTCTTGTATAGGCATCTATTGGAATGAGTCTGGATGCTTCATATACTGTGGGTTTTTTTTTTTAATAGTGGGATTCATAGCTGTACCATGGCAGCTTTGTGAAAAGTGTCTCCAAAATGTAACGTGCACCTAGATGTGTGGTAAGTTCACATCTGTATCCCCTACATCTAGACTAGTGTTTGGCACGTTAAGAGGTGCTCAGTAAATGGTTGTTGAATGTTGTTTGAAAGGAAACAAGCCTTTTCTCTGACCACGATGTGGCCCTTTAGGGAAACAATGGAAGTGTGAGCCCAAAACTTCAAAGGATAGTCTGGCAAAAAAAAAAAAAAAAAAAAAGCCAAACAAGAAGTCACAAGAAACTGCTAATGACATAACAAAGAATGTAAAATGTCAGCCTTCACCTATTGGTAATTGTTCCAGCATATTCTGTCTCTGACTGAATGTTCCACAAACAAGCAATTAAGGTAATCTTCATCACAGGAGGTAGTTTGAAGAACTCAAAGCCACAACATGTTTCAAACAGCTGGGGAACAACAGAAATACTGTAGAAAAAAAAAGACACAACATCCTGTGAGCTGGTGTTTTCGTAGAATTTAAAAATAAATGTCAAGAGATGGAACATAATCATTTATGAGGCACCAAATTAGATTCTTGGGTTGCTGCAATTATTCAGAGGACAGAACAAAGATTTCTAGATGTTATCTGGCGATGAATAGAGCAATTGCTTGTGGGCGTTTGTTAGTTTGTAAAGGTAGCCAAGATTCAAATTCACGGGTCATAATAAAAGAGAAAAACTTCCCATGTGTTTATAATTTGTCCTACTCTTAAATAGATATTTAAAATAAAAACCATTCTCACCGAATTCTTCATAATGGGAAATAAACTCTTTCTGAATTTTCAAATTCTTTGGAGTGCGGGGTTAATTAAGGACTGTTTCCCTCCTCGGTACTTATACGATACCTTCATACACACCCTGCACACTCATGCACAACCACTCGCATCCCTTCCCTATAGCTCCTGCTGAAGCCTAGTTCTGGCTTAGCACCCTTATCTGGGGTCTTGTGACATCTCACCACGTGGACTGATTGCCCTTCACAAAGAGTCATCTGATCTCAATGACTCCCATTCTGCCAAACATATTGGTTTCTAAACATAACCTTTGCCCATTCTGTTCACCTCAGGAAATACGATATGGAGCTGAAACGAACACGGTTTTATGATTTCCCCCAGGCACCCCTCCCATGTCAGCAGTGACTTCTAGTTGCATATTAGCCCAAGTGTAGCCCATATTAGCCCTCAGTGCTTGTCCCCTGTCCCCTGGCCATTTCCCTCCATGACGTGAAAGTTCTGAAGTTTGCTGAATGCAAAGACCTGTGACTGAGGGCTCTCTTATTCTGGCTATGGGAGTCCCCTCAGCTGACCCAGGCCTGGAGTGCCAGGGACTTAGTCCCCCGCAGCAGCCCCAGCAAGAAGTTCCATGATAACTTCTCTTAAAGAAGAACTTTGACTCCTTCATCATGGGACTTCCAATAGTATAAACATTGTAATTTGTTCGGAATGGGATATTGACATGTCTTAAAGAAAACAGGCACCCCAGCTTGAGTGATTTTGGGTAAAGCACAATAGGGCTGGGACCTAAGGGTTTGATTTAAATGCAGAATTCCTGTTAACATGTTCAGGGCATCTCCGGAACACTCTGCCATGTATTGAATACAGTTGAATAAAAGTTGTGATCCTTGCCCATAATAGATTTTATAGTCCATGAACTAAACATACAATACTAAAATACATTTATCTATTTTTTAGAGAGAGAAAGAGAGAGAGTGTGAGCAGGGGAGTGGGAGAGAGAGAGACAGAGAGAGAGAGAGAGAGAGAGGATCTTAAGTAGGCTCTACACTCAGCATGGAGTTGGATGCAGGGCTCAATCCCATGACCCTGAGATCATGATCTGAGGTGAAATCAAGAGTCAGACACTCAACTGACTTGGCCACCCAGGTGCCACCTAAAAGAGATTTAAAATAACCAGTTACTTCTCCCAAAGTAATGCCACTTTCAGTTAAAATAATAGTCAATATTGTATATTGTAGCCACTTTACTACCACTGCTTCCCAAAAAGGAATGGGGACTTTGTTAAAATACATCCTTGTGTTATCATCTGTGTCTCCCCAAAATCCATATGCTGAAATCCTAATGCCCAACGTAAAGGTACAAGGAAGTGGGGCCTTCGGGAAGTGCTTCGGTCATGAGAGTGGAGCTGTCATGAATGGGATTTGTGCCCTTAGAAAAGAGACACCCCAGAGCTCCCCAGACCCTTCCTCCAAGTGAGAATACAATGAGAAGTCTGGGGACCTGGAAGAAATCCCTCACCCAATCATGCTGGTTCCCTGATCTCAGACTTCTAGCCTCCAGAACTGTGAGATACATATTTCTGTCGTTTATAAGCCATCTAGTCTTAGGTATTTTGTTATAACAGCCTACAAGGACTAAGACACCTGGTTTATATATTTTGAAATTATATCCAAATGGTGACAGCAATGACAAGAAATCACATTGGTACTAGCATTTGTTACAGCATTTCATTTTTGATAAAGACCTCTGTATGTGATCAGTATGTTATACAAACATAGGATCTCTCCAGTGGCATTTGTTCGTTGCCACTTGACCCTAGGACTCAACTAAAATACCTTGCCAAGGCAACACCAGTGGTCAGCTTCATGAAATAACTTCTTGCAACGCAAGTGAAAACGGCTTATCAAATCTGAGAGATAAGAAACTTGATGGGAGAGCAGATACAAGGGAAGAGAAAACCCAAACCCCAAAAGCTCTTCCTTGGCTATCATCAGATTCCGATTTTGTTCATTAATGGCATTGATATGCATAACAAAAGCAAACTTAATTTGAATTTGAATTTCTTTCTAAACTTGCTCCATTGACCCATTCTTTACTGTATTTGGAGGAAATCTTGCACCTGTCCTACAGCATTTGAGGTCAATCTCAGAAAGTAATCAGAGAGTTCCTTTACTAGGGCATGAAAATGTCCAGGCCATCTTCATAATCACACAACGCTCAGTCCAATCTGGGAGAGATTATCATAACTTTGAATTCTTATCCTGTGAGAGCTTCTCCCTACCCAGCTCATGTCCGATCCAGGATTAACAGCCTGGTATGAGGGGCTGGAGTGGGTCAGCTTCTTCACTATCTTCCAGATCCTTTCTCACTCACCAGCTATGGTTCTCCTGGCTCTGCCCCCTCTGGGGATGGAAGAGGTGGAATGACAAAAGGAAAGGAGCCTGAAGAGTTTCGTCTTGACTGTTGCTCGGCGGTTGTCGTCATCGGTGCTCTCTGAGCACAGTGGAAGTCCAAGGCTAATTCTTCTTTGTGGACTACTTTTGTGGGTTCTTCAGACGTGCTCTGCTGGGCACGTCTGCCTACAGTTGGACACTGTGAGTGTGGAGTCTGCTGGGATTCTCTCTCTCTTTTTCTGTCCCTCCCCTCCTCGTGTGCTCTCTCTCTTTCTCTCAAAATAAATAAAGAAACTTAAAAAATAATAAAAGATGAAAACAACCAGATCAAGTTCCTTCTGCGGGGGGGGGGGCCATGGGAAGCATGGGGGCAACGGGGGCCATGGGGGCCATGGGAAGCGTGGACCTTTGGCCTTGTTCAGTAGATGAGCAGCCCTTTCTATATACAGTTGTGTTTTCTCCCATTCATCTGCACATGCCATCCTCCTCTTAGGCTTTTCCTGGCAACATCTAACACTCTAGGTTCCCAAATTCCATGGGGATGCCTTACGCAGTTTGAACTGAGAGAGAAAAATCCACTCCGTTCCCCATGGGGCAGGAAACCAATGCCCAAGAACTGCATCAACCCTCCTCCACCTTGCCTCTTTTCTACCCTCATGACAGGTGATAGACTGGCACTGGCCAGACTTCATAATCTCCTAAAGTAGTCTACATTCTGCATATGTACTCCAATCCCTCTCTCTAGGCCTTTTGGGTATTTGGTGCCTACTTTATTATTCACAGCTTTTGTAGACTCAGCCAAAACTGAGAGAATAGATCTCCTTTTAAATACTGCACAAGAATGTGAAATGTAATAATAGCATAATGAGAGGGAGAAAATTATATTCACTAGAAATTCTTGAAAGGAGAATGCTGTATTTGTTTGGAATAAATTCTATAAGAGAGAAGCGGAGATCTCCCAAGGGACCTGACTGTGGGTAGAGCCTCCTTACATGGCAAAGGAGGTGGTTTTTAAAAATTGTGCTAGGGAGGGGAGAAGCTGAAATAAGGCCAGAGAAATGGGAGAGACTATATAAACCGTCCCCGTTCTCATTATACAGGGGGATTTTAATATGCATTAAAGCATTAAAACCCTCATGGTGGTAAAATACCCTATGTGCATGGATTTCTTGTTGAAAGCAATGAACAGTTTGATTTATGGGTTGTGGAAGGCCCAGGTAGAGTGTGAGAGTTCACATAGTTTAAGAATACAGTAATGGGGAAAAGCATAAGCAGGGCCAGGGCCAGGAAAGCGAAGAACTCCTAAGGAGTCGCTGGGGCAGTGCCAGGCTGTGGAATGGAGGCTCTACCCAATGTCAACCAGAAGGCCAAGTGGTGGGGCATCCACAGCCCACTCACCTTTGTATAGTGACAAAAATAAGATACTATGTTTATTCCTGTCAACCAACTTTCTAAGTTCACAGTGGAGAGGATTAAGATCCCATAATACAATTGACAGACATTCAAATCCCCTCTCAGTCCCTGGTTCTGCCATTTTGAGTGATCTCGGCAAGTCTCTTGATGTCCCATTCTTAACTTCAGTTTATTCATCTATACACTGATGCTAACACATGTCTTACAAAATTATCTTCAGAAGGGAATCTATACTTGTGAAAGTACCTGCAGGATGGTAGGCATTTATTCAATAAATGCTAGTTTCTTTTCTTCCTTCCTGATGTCCTGACTCCCTTCCTTTCTTCCTGTCACATGTAAGAGGAATTAAACAGTTGAACTGAAAATAAGCTCTGGGGGCATCTAAGTGATTCAGTCTGTTGGGCGTCCAACTTTGACTCAGGTCATGATCTCACTGTTCATGAATTCGAGCCCTACGCTGGGCTCTGTGCTGACAGCTCAGTGCCTAGAGCCTGTTTCAGATTCTGTGTCTCCCTCTCTCCTTGCTCCTCCCCTGCTCACACTCTGTCTCTCTCTCAAAAATAAATACAGATTAAATAAATAAATAAACAAACAAATAAATAAACTCAGTAAGACTCAATAATACAATGTGGCTTCCCAAAAGGTAATGCAAACTTAGATTGCCCTACAGAAGCAGGGTGTCTGGAATAATGGAGATGATGACCAAACACATACATCTAATTTCATATATTGTTTTTAGTTCTGAGCACAACACTTAAAATCGGGGGGGGGGAGGGGCGGGGAGGGGTCAATTTAAAGTATAGATATAAGAGGGCAAATGGGGATGGTGAAGGACTTCAAAATGATTTCATTGGAGGCATTTTTTTTTAAAGTTTATTTATTTTGAGAGAGAGAGTGGGGGAGAGGAAGAGAAAGATAATCCCAAGCAGGTTCCACACTGCCAGTGCAGAGCCCGATGTGGGGCTCAAACTCATAAACCGTGAGATCATGACCTAAGCCAAAATCAAGAGTCAGATTGCTTAACCGACTGAGCCACCCAGGCACCCCTGGAGGCATTACTTTTTAAAAAGTAAGTATGTTTCTCATGGAAAGAAAAAACTCAGTGGAGAGGCAAGAAGGCTACCTAATATTTGAAGTACCAATACTTGGAAAAATGGTCAGATTTGTTCAGCAAGGCAGGCTTTTGGTGTTGTAGCAGGAACAGCGGTGGATATAGGTCAAAAGAATTCCAGACTCTTCCCCCAGTCAGTTGTGGGATCTTTGACAGGTCATTTTTATTCTTCTTGGTCTAATTTATTGCATCTGCAAAATGAGGGTAAAGTCTTTAAAATTACCAATGGTAAACAAGTTTTGCACTGTAGTCCAACAGACGTGCACATATTTCTAGGTAAGACAAAATTTTACAAAATAAAATGTACCCTTACTCCAAGTGTTGTATTCCGATATCCTATTCTATTTTGTTTTTATAAAATGCTGGTTGTACCCTCTTAAATTGGTTTTTATAACCCATTAGTGGCATCTGCAGTTTGGAAAATATCATAATATGACATCTAGAAAGTCCTTCACAATTCCTATGTTTAGCAATTCTGCGAACAATAACTGGTTTCTGGAAATTTCTAGGAAACTTATTTCAGCTCTACATATAGAAGACTTCCAAATGATCAGGGATGTCAATAGAGGCAACGAGATTCACACAAGGCAGTGTGTTCCTGTCTTTGCTGGTATGCAGGCAGAAACTGGAATGACCATTTAGTTGGACACTGCAAAAGGGATTTAAACATTAGGTGGTTAATCTTGATTTACAGGATCTTTTGATTTCTTCTCCAATGCTCAGCATCAATGATTCTATGATTAAGGTAAGCATTTATTTGCAAACAAAAACCAAAAACCAATGTAGATAATTATTTAAAAATAAGACAATGTTTTTACCATTATCCTTTCTTTCTTAAATATTTTGGAACAACTACAAAGGATTAGCAACGGATAATTGGGAAATCTGAGAAACAGAAGTTGTTTGTTGCTCATCTGTCAAAAGCTATTCCAGCTTTCGTCTGGAAAATTTTTTTAATGTTTTGTCCAACCTGATTTTTCCCTACAGCTTTAAGAAAACCATATTGGAATGACTGAAGGTACTTGCTTGTTCAGAAATTAAAATAATTGGAATACCTCTGGATTAGATCATACTAATAAAAAGAACCATAAGGTTTATGAAAGGATTAACCTCTAACTGAAACATATATTTGATTAGGTCCAGTAGAGCAAGTTATCTCCATCTCTTTGAGCCAGTTTTGACACACCTATGAACAGTTTTTGACATACTTATGACCAGGGATGAAACTATTCGATACATTTTCTGTTGTAGAATTAGAGGCTGTGACATAACTTGAGAAAGCAACAACTAGAAGCACAGCCTCCACATCCCATGGCGACAGTAAAACTGAATGCCAGGTAACTGATTTGTATCTAGAAAATGTAACTTCTTCTTCCAAATTCTGGATTGGATTATGCCTTGAAGTGGAGAGATCACAGTAAGGAAGATGAAATGATTGTGGCTGGAAGAAGGCTTGCTTCAGTAACTATGTCCATTTTTCTCTGATGCACATGTCCTGAAAGGTCATTTCAATTTTGCCACCCCCATTCCCAACCCCCATCTTATGGGGAGGAGCTGAGTCGTGAACATAGTTACACATGAGCGAGGCTTCAAAATGGTTGGTTCTATTTACACTAAACCCCTTCTGGTTATAATTTTGCAACTGGTTATGATTTTGCTACGGTCTTCAAATATAATTATTAATTAGCTGTTTCTAGTTGGACCCAAAATTAAATTTCCATCAGATCCATTAAAATTGTTTGGTTCCACAATTCACTTAATTTCCAAATTTTCCTACTTAAAACACTCTGGAGTGATGGAAAGAGAGTTTATAGCAAGTCTTGTAGATTTTAATATTTCCATTATCCTTTACCCCTCAGATACAGGATAATTTTCTGATTGAGCTTACTCCCAAAGGAAAAATACTTTCTACTGATATTTGATTTATCATCTTTTTTCCTAATATACATAATTAGGATTGGCTTTGGGGAGATTTGTGGGCCTTCAAAGGGAAAATACACAGACCTGACCTGGGGGCCCTTGATCATAGCCTTTAATATGGTGGATGGCTGGGGCAGCAAGAAATTAAAGACATGATATGTTAATTATCTGTTGCTGCCTGATATTTGATGGTTTAAAATTTAGTGCCTTCAAAGAGCAAAAATGCAGCTCCTGAATCTGTGGGTCAACCCAGTGGTTCTGCTGATCTGGGCCAGGTTTGCTGATCTGGGCCAGGATGACTCATCTGTCCCCAATTTGCTCTGCTCACCAGTTGAGTGTGGTCCAACGGCCAGAATAAAGCTCTTGGGCAAGAATTTTGTAGTCACCAGTGTTTAGAAGTGAAATCCTCAGAGTGTAGTCCGCTGTAGATATAACCTCTCTCCAATTTCCTTTGTGACATTTATAACAGTCTACATCCAAATTCATAGCCAAAATTTACCAAGTTAAATTTTCATGTTATCTCATGTATCCTTCCTGAGATAGACATGAACAAAATTTCACAGGTGAGGATACAGAAGCTCCAAGGGTCAAGGAACTCGTGTTGAATCAAACCACAGTTAAATAGTCACAAAGATGGCTCCCAAATTCTCACTGTGATCCCTCCACCTGAAATGGCTACCTCTTTTGTTCACTTGACAAACTCCTGACCATCTTGTCTTTGACCTAGCTGAAAAGTTGTGATGTTTAAGCTTTGGAGTCTTGGTTTCAGCTCAGGTCACGATCTCATTGTTTATGAATTGGGGTCCCACATCGAGCTCTATGCTGACAGAGCAGAATCTGCTTGGGATTCTATATCCCCTCTCTCTCTGCTCCTCCCCCCTCTCTGAAAATGCATCAAATTTAAAAAATAAAAATAAAGGGGCGCCTGGGTGGCTCAGTTGGTTGAGTGACCGACTTCTGCTCAGGTCACCATCTCAGTTTGTGAGTTCGAGTCCCGCATCAGGCTCTGTGCTGACAGCTCAGAGCCTGGAGCCTGCTTCTGATTCTGTGTCTCTCTCTCTCTCTGCCCCTCCCCAACTCATGCTCTGTCCCTCTGTGTCTAAGAAATAAATAAGCATCAAAAAATTTTTTTTAATAAAAAATAAAATAAAATAAAAATAAAATGCATAAATGAAGAGAATTCTTACAAATCTAAGCAAGAAAAAGAAAGGAAAAAAACAGATAAGACAGGAAGAAAAAAAACGATTGGCAGTGAGACAGGAGGCCTTCCCACACCCCTTAGAGAGAGGAAGGGACTATAACTGCCTAGCAGATAGGAGATAGGAGGGAAAATGCCAAAACACACAACACTGGGAAAAGCATTTGGAGATCTTATCTTAAAATCCAGACTGAGAAGTCAAAGGAAAAACTTTTTACCAGAACTTTAATAGAGGCTCTTAAGTTTGTTTAGTTAGTTGCCAATTCCTGTAATATCAGAAACAGTCATTAGAAGTTTGCCACTGATATTTGGGTACAAAGAGCCAAGGGTGAGCCCAACCAGAGGGGAACTTCTCCTGCACTGAGGCCTAGACCACTCAGCAGTCCCTTAAAAACTGCTCCCTATCAGTGTCAGCAGCTGGGATACCAGGATGCCTTATGGTGGGAAAACTGGATTTTCAAGTCCCATCACTTGTGCCTGGCACATAAGTTTCAAGCAAAGAAAGAAATCAAGGAGAGAGGGAACCCTTGAAGGGGCAGGACTGGAGTTCAAGGGAGTGGGGCTGGCTTAATGGAGGGGGTGGGGGGGGGGGGGGGAAGGACAGGAAAGGAGGGAAGTTCCAGAGAGATTAACAGGTAGACAGGCCAGGCTGGGGGGTGGGAAGTGGGGGTGGGAGGTGCATGGCTGGGTCTCAGGTCAAGACTCAAAAGGCAGGCAGGAAATGAGGCCTGGCCTGGAGTTCCAGATCCCTAAAGGCTGAAGTGGCCTTCCTGACAGCTCGGCCCTGCTTTCCATTTACTTGAGGAAGAAACAAAGGTTCAGAGAAGTACAATGATCTGCTAGAGCAAGCCGTGGCTGATGGTGAGTCCCCCAGCCCTTAAGTTCAGGTGTCCTCCCTTCCTGCCCTGAGACAGAAACTTGAAAGGACCAGGGTGATGGTTTATGGAGACTAGATTTGGCCAGATGCTAGACCCAGGGCACCACGTAGACACTCCTCACAGCTGTCATATGACAGGTAGGGGCTGAGGGCAGGCCACCCCAGGAAGGGCCACTCTGACATGAAGATTATCTTGAGCTGAAGGCAAGCAAGACCCTTCAGGTCATGTATAAACATTTGCCCCTACTTTAATGACATAGAAGAATCTAAATTGGGGGTCTTTCCCAGAATAAGGGTTATTAGCAGAGATAAATTTTATCTAAGTGACCCATCTACAAGGCAGGGAAAACATCCAATTACCACACATCTGCTCCTTCTCCTTATCACCCAGGGAAATGCATTCCTTTCCTCAGAAATCCCAGACCCCACCCCCTTCTCCTTAGCTCAGGATAACAAATGTGCCTTATTTTGCCTGTCTTTGGAATTTCCATGTCTACTTGGATTCCCTGTAAGCACTCTATTACATTTGATTTTCTCCTGTTAATCTGTCCCATGTCAATTTGGTTCTTAGTCCAGCTAGAAGGACTTTTGAGAGGACAGGATTTCTTGCTCCCTGACAGACAGATGACGTGAGGATCAGAAAGCTGAAATGCTGGCCCAAGGCGGCAAAAGTAGGAAGCTGAAGATCTGGGATTGAACGTGAGCAGAGTCTGTACTCCAAAACCTGCACCAAGAATGGGATATTAACAATTGGAAACCTTCGATTCCATTGAAAATGAAGTATAAAAAATATATTGCAAGCCTCATGGCAGCCATGTTCACCCTCCCCACGATGTTTAATGCCCGACAGCATGTGATTAAGAAGTCAATGGCCAACTGCTTGCACATCCATTAAAACAAATGGTGATGCTCAGTTAAAGAGGGAAGACTGAAGCCACATGTCTCATGCAAACAGGTCAAAAAGAGGCACTGCACCCAACATAAGGTGGGGATTTTTTTTCGGTTTTGTTTTTGTTTTTAAGCAATGCAAGCGAGAAGTGGGGGGGGGGGGGGGAGTGTATTCTAACACTCTTCCCAATTGTAACTGTTGGCTCAAGAATCACTAAGCCAAAACCTAAGAGTCGGAAGCAGATTCTGTGGCTTCTGGAAGGATTAAAGTCACAAGAGGCATAGAACCTGCACTGCGGCAGATGTCAACAACATGTTGTTGTCATCCCTTCCGGGTGTCCAATGGTATTTGAACAATGGAGCATGAAAACGTGTGTACTGATCCTGATTCTCAAAGCGTGTCGTGATGTATGGCCATCTAGGTCGCAGACGTATAAGGTTTCAAGGGCATCCACAGTAAGAATTCCTCACCCCCCCCCCAAATCACCCCATTCTCCTACCTCCTATTTCAGCAGTGTGGCCCATTCTAGGAGGAGACAACATGGTGTGTACCTCAGAAGTCCCAGACCCTTTGTTAAGGACACATTCTGAGGGGAGAAACAGGGTCTCTGAGAGGGGGAATTTGGCAAAAAGTGAAAAAACCCTCTACCGAGAAAAGTGAAGGCTTAATGTGCTTTTGGTCTGTCTTGTGGCCAGCACAGCCCCATGGCACTGCTCCCCCCAAATTCTTTTCAGTAGAATAATCTGTCAGGATGTGAAAAGGTAGTGCTCCAAGGCTTAATTCAGAAGAGCCATGCATGAATTCCAGATTCCACTACTATTTCCGGAGTAGCGGGAATGGCTGATATGTATCACCTACGGTTTACCTGTGCAAGAGTTTGGTTGGAATGCCTGTGTTTATATGGCTCAGAAAGCCTCCAGTTGGAGCAGGGAATGCACTGTGGCGTGTTTTGTCGTCTGCGTTGGGTAGGAAGCTGTGTCTTCGTGTGGTGCATGCTTTTCCATGTTTAGATAATCAAACATCTGAGGGCGAATTCAGCGCCCATCCATTTTGCAGGAACATTTTCTCTGTGTCTGAAAGCTGAGCCCTCTGAGAAGAACGTTTCACGAGTTTTTAAATAAAATCTTTTTTTAAACAGGATAACAAGATATGTGCCCAAAAAACAGTGATGAAAGTCACAGAATGAATTGGGAGTATTTGTACTCAGTCGTCATATGGGGACATTTTTTTCACTGTTAAGCACCAAACACCAAACAGCTATGGAGATAATAGGCAATTTTTATTCCCGTGCTTTTGAGATGCTGTGTGTCATCTGACCACCAATCACTGGATGACCAAAGCTTTCCACCTGCTGGGTGGGGCAGGAAAGTGTCTAAAAGCTGGACCACCGCTGGAGAATCTGTGCCAAGGGAATGGAAGCCTTAAATCCGAACCTGCAGGCTTTCCTTCTGATAAACTTTCCCTTTTTAGTCAGCAGCCCCGTGTTTACTCTATGCACACCTTTTCTCAAGGAGGGACCTAAAGTTTATTATTTGGATTAAGGGTTACACGGGAAGAGATGGGCTGCAATCCGTCAGAAATCAAAATCTTAGTGATTCTCCCTTGTAGACAGTTTAGGCAGTGGCCAGGGGAGGTGGGGTGGTTGCTGAGCCTGGGAGAGCCACGGTCGCAATGCAATCTCTGCGTGAGCGAGGTCTCCATGCCACCAGAACTGCCTGGGCAGAAACCTGGGATGGTTTGGTGTGGAAATGTCTCTGTGTCCTGATTTTGTTAAAAAGAAAGAGAGAGAGAGAGAGAGAGAGAGAGAGAAAGAAAGAAAGAAGAGAAGAGAAAAGAAAGAAAAAAAAAGAAGAGAAAATAAAAGAAAGAAAAAAAAAGAAAAAAAAAAAAAAAAAAAAAAAAAAAAAAAAAGAAAAGAAAAGAAAAGAAAAGAAAAGATGGACTTGGAAGGATCAAGAGCCAGAGCCCAGGAAGGATGTTTGCCTACCGGGTCTCTCCCACGGGCTCTAACCAGGGGTCCCAGTTGGTGCTATTGTCAGAGGGCTTCTTGTTGACGTTGGTCAACTGAAGTTAGAAAAAGCAGCTTTTTGCTTTTATTTTGATTCACTTTTTTTTTTCTTTTTTAAATGGCAGTTTGCACGAGGCCTTAACTTCAAAGAGTTTCTCAGTGGATGTACCTAAACTTCCTTAAAGGCACAGGGTCAGGCAGGGGCCGGGCAGGACCATGCTCCCATGCAAACAAGGTGACCGAGGTGCACTTACAAGGGGTAGATGGGCTATGGGAAACCCAAAGAGTGCCCCTGGGGGAAAGACACCCCACTCCTCCACCTGATGGGCCTAGGGTGTCCAAAGTGTAGTCCCTGGCCCAGCTTGGCCCAAGAACTTGCTAGACAAAGATTTATGCACAAATACAGCCATTGTGGTGTCCCACATGTTTTACACAGCCTTGATTACCAAGAGTAGAAAAATGATTAAATTGGGGCACCTGGGTGGCTCAGTCGATTAAGCATCTGACTCTTGATTTGGGCTCAGGTCATGATCTCACAGTTCACAGGACGGAACCCCACATCAGGCTCTGTGCTGACAGCCTGGAGCCTGTTTGGGATTCTCTCTCTCCTTCTCTCTCTCTCCTCCTCCCCTCCCTGGCACACTCACTCACTCTCTCGCTTTCTCTCTCTCAAAATAAATAAATAAACTTTGTTAAAAATCTTTAAAGAAATGAAAAATGATTAGATTACATTTAATAAGATATTGGGCAGCCCACTTAAGAATTAAGGTTTTCGGGGCGCCTGGGTGGCGCAGTTGGTTAAGCGTCCGACTTCAGCCAGGTCACGATCTCGCGGTCCGTGAGTTCGAGCCCCGCGTCGGGCTCTGGGCTGATGGCTCAGAGCCTGGAGCCTGTTTCCGATTCTGTGTCTCCCTCTCTCTCTGCCCCTCCCCCGTTCATGCTCTGTCTCTCTCTGTCCCAAAAATAAATAAACGTTTAAAAAAAAAAATTAAAAAAAAAAAAAAAAGAATTAAGGTTTTCGAAAGAAAAATTTAAGAAAACCTATTAGTTATTTAAAATAACTTATTCTCTCTCTCTCTCTGTCATACACACACACACACACACACAGACAGAAACATACATATATTTATTTGTAAAAATATATACTTAGATGAAAATAGATTGAAAGAAAACATGGAAAACTGTGAACAGTAGTGATCTGCTTGGTAGTGAGTGAATTGCCCCCAGGAATACCTTCACCAAGTAACAGCATTAGAGGCGACACGGCCAAAGCAAACTGTGGATTCAGCAGAAAATGGGTGTTGAGCTACTGACTGATTGCCAGCCAATATCTGTAGCCGAGGAAAAAAATGGGAAGAAGAGGAGTTTCTTCCCTTTTTATTAGAAAGGATACATTTTTATTAGGTTACAGAAGAACTTACTGACTACCGATGCCAACTCTGCACATTTTCTGTTGATGTATCTGAGTTTTAAAACAATTATTCTCTGAATTGCATTATGTAATCTGGTTAAAGGTATTTCCTATTTTCCTGGTTTATATTGTTGGATTATTTTCTTTGGTGGTTCGGTTCGGTTCGGGGGGCTTCTGGGTGGACAGAAGCTCTTAACTTCAGTTAATTTGAACTTATCTATCTTTTCCCGTGTTGGTCAGAGGTGAGTCAGGAAAACAGGCAGTTTAAAAAAAAATGGGAACAAGAATCACCCCACTTCGTTCACTAGAGAGAATTTTATATGGAGAACTAGTCACTAAAGGGATTGCTGAAAAGCCAAGCAGAGAATGCTGAAGCTTTTGGAGATTAGCTAGAGCAGGAAGTGGCCCCCACCCCAAGGACTGGAGGGACAAAGGCAAGAACTGGTTGGCCAGAGCTAAGGAGCTGGCCGCCCTGGGGAGCTGAAGGCAGTGTGGACTGTCTGGCCGGAGCTGGTACCAAGGAAGGAGGGACTGCTGGGGGCAGGAATGACAGAGGTGATGAAGTTGCTGCCAGAGGGGCCCCCCCCAAGAGGAAGGGGAATTTCTCTCTTCCTTCCTTGCACTCAGCTCCTCCCAGTGAATTCCAGTGGCTCAACCTAGCCAGCTGTCGAGGGAGTGCGGGCACCAGTGTGCAGGGGTCAGCCCCCTACCATACACAAAAGAGCAGAAGAATAAAAAACGAACCCGAGAGCAAGCAAGCTGTCAAATGACAAATCTCTGATAGTAAATGTCTTTTGGGTCTTTAAAATCCTTTTAGTGTTCTGACAGCATAAATATATTCTTCCCCATTATCTTCTACAGGCTGTAAACTTTGACTTTTTATGTCAAGAATCCACCTGGAATGGCTTTTCGTATGTGAAGTGAGGTAGAGGTAAAATTGCAAGTTCAATGTGAAAACACCATTGCTCCTCCATGGCTCTGTAATGCTCTCTTGTCATAAGTCAGTTGGTCTGTATGTGTGTTTCTGGATTCTCTATTCTGTTCCAGTAGTCCACTTTTCTCGATTCCTTTGTGAACAGTATACTTTTTTTTGGTATTATTACTGCTTTATAATAAGTATTAGGGTTTTCTTCAGGTAAAGCAAGTCCTCTCACTTTTTCTGCAAGACTATATTTGAAGTTATTGGCGTTTTGTATTTCTGTATGAATTTTAGAATCACTTTGTCAGGTTTCCTCAAAAATATTTTCAATTGGGACTTTGACTGAGACGGCCTTGAACCTATAGGTCAATTTAGGGAAAATTAACAACTTTTTTGAAAAAATTTTTTAAATGTTTATTTATCTTTGAGACAGAGAGAGACAGAGCGTGAGCAAGGGAGGGAGGGGCAGAGAGAGAGGGGGACACAGAATCTGAAACAGGCTCCAGGCTCTGAGCTGTTAGCTCAGAGCCCGATGCGGGGCTGGAATCCATGAACAGTGAGATCATGACCTGAGGTGAAGTCAGATGCCCAACCGACTGAGCCACCCAGGCGCCCCAGAAAATTAACATCATTAATTGGGTCTTCCAACTGATGAATATAGTATGTCTTTAATGTCTCTCAGCAAAGTTTTACACCATGTTTCTAGTTACTTGTATGTTCCTGGTACATGAAAATACATTTAGTTTTACGTTTTTCATATAAGGAACTTGCTAAATTTTATTTAAAATTCTAATAGTTTGTGTGTTCTTTTGATTTTCTACACATGCAAACATATCTGCAAGTAAAAATGATTTTTTCCCTTCTACTACTTAAAATTTAAGTTTAGGGATTGGCTAAGGATTCTAGTACAGTGTTGAATACAAGTGGTAATCTCAAAAAATCCTTATTTTGTTCTCAATTACAAAGGAAACTTCAATGTGACCTAATTTAGTATTATGTTTGATGCATGGTTTTGTACATAATTTTTACCAAGCTTAGGAAATTTTCTCCCTGTCTTCATTTTCTACACCTTTCCTTTTTTTGAATGCTTATTTATTTATTTGGAGAGAGAGAGAGACAGAAAGAGAGACCAAGCAGGGAGGGGGCAGAGAGAGAGAGGGAAAGAGAGAATCTTGAGCAGGCTCTGCCCTGTCGGTGCAGAGCCCGACGAGGGGCTCAGTCTCACGAGTCGTGAGATCATGACCTCAGCTGATATCAAGAGTCAGACGCTTCACTGACTGAGCCACCCAGCTGTCCCTATGTGTCTCTTTATTAATTATAAATGGATGTTGAATTCTCTCAGCTGCTGTTTTGCATTCACTGAACTACCACACGATCCTCCCTGGAATATTTCAATGAGTATATGAACTGATTTTCAGGCAACCTGAAATTCTAGATATAAGCATATCTTGGTCATAATGTATCTTCTTTCTTATGTATTGTTAGGTTCAGTTTGCCAATATTTTGTTTAGAATAACATTTATGTTAATAAGTGAGATTGACCTGAGATTTTTCTTCCTCGTAATAAACTTGCCAGGTTTTGGAATCAAAGCTATACAACGTGCTAGTTTTCTACTGCTGCCATAGCATACTACCACAGACTTAGGGGCTTAAACAACACAGATTTACTACCTTACAGTGTTGGAGGTTGGAAATCTGACCCAGGTCTCACTGAGCTAAAATCAAATCAAGGTGTCAGCAGGGTGGCGTTCCTTTTTGAAGGCTGTAGAGAAGAATCTAGTCTCTTGTCATTGGCAGAATACAATTCCTTGAGATTATGGGACCAAGATTCCTGTTTTCTTGCTGGCTATAAATGGAGGGTTGTTCCCAGCTTCCAGAACCTTCTGTACAGTTTGCAGAGAGACCCTCGCCCTCCATCTTCAAAGCCAACAACAGCTGTTCTTTTGTACATCAATCTCATCCTTCTTCCTAGTCACATCTTGCTCTGACAGTGGCCAGGAAAGATCGTTTGCTTTTAAAAGTCGTATGATTAGATTGTGCCAACTTGGATTAGCTAGAATAATCTGCCAGCTTAAGGACCATAACCTAAGCATATCTACAAAGTCCCTTTTGCTGTGTAAAGTAACCCATTCACAGAATCTGTGGAGTAGGCCATCGGCATCCTTGGGGAGCCATTACTCTGCTTAGTACAACTGGTAAAACCAGGAGTTCACTACCTTCTTCTAGTCTCTGAAACTGTTTATGTTAAATTTCAATTGTTTCACTTCCTTGAATGTTTAATAAAATTTGTAGTGAAGCCACAGGGGCATTGAATTTTCTTAGTGAAAGGATTTTTTCATTCCTACTCATATTTTTCAAGATAAGATAGGCTTTTCTAGAGTAACAAATGCATCCAAAGTCTCAGTGGTGTAGGACAGCAAAGCCTTATTTCTCCCTCATATTGCACTTGGATGCAGGTCGGGTGGGTCTTTTTGGTGACTCTTGTCCAAGCTGCCACTCAGTGAAGAAGGCTTCTTCCAAAAAGTCGAAAAACCAAAATGTTCATCAATAGTAGAATGGGTAAATAAATTATAGTATTTTATGCTTTGGAATAATACATAGCAATGGAAATGAACAGCTATTCTATGGTATTCAATGGTATTACAGCCATTATTACCCCATTAATGATTCTGGGGTCTCAAAACACATTCTTTGACAACCATAAGTCAAAATAATCACAACTTAAAAAGCCAAATCATGATGGCTCAATCATGGAGTCGTTTATAAGCCTCCAACCCTTGGTTTCGGTTCAGGCCATGATTTCGGAGGTTTGTGGGTTTGAGTCCCACATCTGGCTCTGTGCTGGCAGTTCGGAGCCTGCTTGGGATTCTCTCTCTCTCTTCTCTTTCACTGCCCCCCCCCCCCCGCCCCTCACGCTGTCTCTCTCAAAACAAATGAATCAACTTAAAAAAATAAAACATAAAAATAAAATCGCCAAATCGCAACCTGAAAGAGGGTGGTCACATCTTATAGTTAATGTAGCCACGTGTGTGGGTCTGTGACTGGCTGTGATTGCACACAGATGTAGGCGGTGTTTTCTTCATTACCCCTAGGCCTCCAGTTCCCAAACTGTTCTCCTCAGACCCCTGGTACTCTTTAAGAGATTATTAGACACTTCATGAGCAAAAAACAAGAGTGGGTTTGCTTCCTTCCTCTTTAGGTTGGGAGAAAAGGGTGAAACAATGTTCAATACTTGCATCAGCCACGTGGGAGTCTTCACGGTGCTCAACACATCATGCGTTACACCCGCGGGTTTTGGTTTGGAAATGCTACTCACGAGTAGCGATTCTCAGATAAGTTTGATCAGTACACACATTAACAGAACCAAAACAATAAAGAAACAAAAGACATCAATGGCTTACTTTACTCACCCATATTCAATTTCCAATGAAAAGAAAAAACATCAGTGGAATTGCATGTGTGCCCTGACAAGACCCACATGGGAAACCATAACATTTTGATTCATTTTGTGGTCAGTTGGCAGACTTCCGTGGTGCACCGTGGACATACCTTAGGAATGCTGCCCAAGAGCATGCAGCTTTCTTACAAACATTTGGCTGCAACTCAATGGAATCCAGTGTGCAGATGTAAACTTAACCTAAGTAGCTGATTATGTCAGCCGAAATGCAATAAATTATTACCAGCGACACAGAAAAAACCCACAACCTTTCCACTCTTTAATCATTATAATCTATTATCTACGACAGAAACACTTCCTTCAAAAAAATAGTATTTCTATAATCACCTATACTGAAATCAAAACATTTGGGATTATTTTGCAAGTATTCATGATGAAGAAACAGCCACACCATTAAAGGATTAAGTATCTCACAAGCTACTTAATGAAGTATAGGGGCTTCTTTACCCCATCGTTGGAGTTGTTTGCCTTCAAGATAACTGAACTCAATAACCCTACAAAGTGTCAAAGGGGGAAGCGTTTCCATAGGTTAAATAGCTTCATTCTAAGGAACATGAGACAAATGACCAGGGTGAGGGCTACTAAAACCACATGTTAGTCCTCTCTGACAACAGCCAGGAAATCGTGCCTGTGCTACAAGCTAGTGAGCGTAGAGCATTGCTATACGGCAGGTGTGGCCTCTAGAAATATTTTCATGATTACGAACAATCTTTGTTCCCAACCTACTCCTCACATTCACATGGGCTGTTCTGGAAGGGGGACGGAGGCAGAAGTGTCACCTCAGGCCAGAGCCATGACTTACTTACAAACAGCTACGGACAGATGTGTCCCTGAACTGACAAAATATTTTCTCTACAGTTAGCTTAAACCAGTTCTTCTAGTCCTTCATCAGCTCTGTCCAAACACACACACACACACACACACACACACTCTCTGTATATTTATCCTCTGAGTATCACCTGTTAGCGACTTACATAACAGCATGGCCATTAGGTCTCTCTGTCAGGAACAAGCTGCTGCTATTGAAGTGTGTTTAAACCAGAAATAAACAAGTTATTGGACAATTACTTAGCCCAAAAACAAATAGGCTGGCAATATTTAACTAGAGATGGCCTTTTTCATTTTTTAAAAATGTATTCTTGGAATAGTAGGAACTCTCTATTAATTATTAGATATATGCTTTTTTTAATGTTTATTGATTTCTGAGGGAGCGAGAGAGAGAGAAACAGAACATGAGGGAGAGGAGGGGCAGAGAGAGAGAGAGAGGGAGACACAGAATCCAAAGCAGGCTCCAGGCTCTGAATTGTCAGCACGGAGCCTGATGTGGGGCTCAGACTCACAAACTGCGAGATCATGACCCGAGCCAAAGTCGGACACTCAACTGACTGAGCCACCCAGGTGCCCCTAGATATGCTTTCTTTAGTAAAGGCATCACTACTGTCTCTTATAAAACCCCCTGCAAAGTATATGATCTATATTACATATATGTGCAAACCGAAAGGCAGAGATGTTTTAGCCAATAGTACAAAGTTGAAGTTAAGCATGTTTTCTGATATCTGATTTTTTCATTCTTCCTAGAAAGGAAAGAGAACAAATGACAAAGAAATCATATTTTTCATAGCGAAAATGTTTTATTTAGTGGACCCACTAATTCCTTGAATACATGTTGAATATTCACTGTGTGCCATACACAATGCTGGGTGAAGGGAATAACTAAAAATCACTGGCAAACTTCCTTGTGTTGTTTTCTACATCATATTCCCTTAACTAGATCAAAGCTCATTAAGTGAGGGTCAGAGGTCTTATTAGTCCTTATCATTTTAGTGTCTAACACAGTCTTGTAAGTCACAACAATCGCTAAAACAATTGCTGGCACTTACTAAGCATTTATTTACATGTGCTGTTCTCAGTACTTCACATAACTCACTCCCTGAAGTGGATGTCACTGTCATCTACGTTTTCCAGATAAAACACAGAGACACTCATGTAATTTGCCAGGGTATTAGAAACCGGTGGTCTTGGATGAGAACGCACTCTTGATCCTGTCTATTAAGTGAATTAATGAATGAATGAGAGAGAAGATTGAACTGTCTCTCGAGGCTCTCTTAAAGCTTATGCAGCAGACAGAGGGGCCATATATTACTAGAGGGGGTGACAACATGCTCAGAGGTAGAGACCTGCAATGTGCAACAATAGTCATCAGCCACATGAGACTATCGACTGTGTGAAACACAGCTGGCTAGTCTGACTTGAGGTGCACTGTAAGTGTAAAGTGCTTACCAACTTTCAAAGAATGGTATGAAAAAAAGAATGCAAACTATCTCCTTGGAACAAGGGAACTACGAAACAGCAGGAAACAATTAATAACATGACATTAGTAAATCTTGGCCAACAATAATTACTCTACATGTGTATTTTTTTTAACGTCTATTTATTTTTGAGAGACAAAGCACGAGCAGGGGAGGGGCAGAGAGAGACGGAGACACAGAAACCAAAGCAGGATCCAGGCTCTGGGATGTCAGCCCAGAGCCCGACACGGGGCTTGAACCCATGAACCATGAGAGGATGACCTAAGCCGAAGTTGGACATTTAACACACTGAGCCACCCAGGTGCCCCAACATGTGTATTTTTTTTCAAGTAGGTTCCATGCCCAGTGTGGGGCTTGAACTCACAACCTTGAGATCAAGAGTTGGATGCTCTACTAACTGAACCCCTAGGCGCTCCCAATCAATAATTACTCTAAATGTAAATGAATTTAAATTTTTCTAATCAAAAGGCATAGAGTTCCTGAACGGATTTAAAAAGCAGAACCTTACTATATGATGCCTACAAGACACCCACTTCAGTTTTTTTTTTTTAATTTTTTTTTCAACGTTTACTTATTTTTGGGACAGAGAGAGACAGAGCATGAATGGGGGAGGGGCAGAGAGAGAGGGAGACACAGAATCAGGCTCCAGGCTCTGAGCCATCAGCCCAGAGCCCGACGCGGGGCTCGAACTCCCGGACCGCGAGATCGTGACCTGGCTGAAGTCGGCCGCTTAACCGACTGCGCCACCCAGGCGCCCCCCACTTCAGTTTTAAGGCAATACGTAGGCTCCAAGTAAAGAGAGGGCAAAAGATACCCTATGAATGTGGAAACCAAAAGAGAGCAGGCACAGCTATACTTATATCAGACAAAGTAGACTTTAAGTCAAAAATTGTAACAGAACATTTTTTAAAAGGTCATTATGTGATGAGAAACGGGTCACTCACTCATCAAGAGGATATAACAGCCATAAATATATATGCACCCAACATTGGAGCACCTAAATAAATATATGAACAAATACTCTACTTTAGACCAAATGGGTCTAGCAGACATATGCAGAACATTCTATCCAACAGTAGCAGAGTGCACGTTCTTCTCAATTGCACATGGGACATTCTCTGGGATACCTTATATAACAGATCAAATAACAAACTTTGGCAAATTTAGGAAGATTGAAATCATACCAAGTATCTTTTTCTGACTGCAATGGTATGAAACTAGAAATTAATAACAGAAGGAAAATTGTTCATAGCAACATTATTCGCAACAGCCAAGGTATGCAAACAGCCTAAATATCCATCAGCAGATGAATCGATTTAAAAATATGATAGATAATAGATATAGATAGAGACACATACCTATATATGATGTATAATATGTATATGATGCACACACAATGGAATATTAGTCAACCTTTAAAAAGAAGGAAAGTCTGACATTTGCAACAGCATGGATGAACCTGGAGGGCATTATGCTAAGTGAGATAAGTCAAATAGTGAAAGACAAATACTACATGATCTCACTTATGTATGGAATCTTTTTAAAAAAATGTCAAACTCACATAAACAGAGAGTAGAATAGTGGTTGCCAGGGGCTGGGGGGTTGAAGAAAGAGAGAAAAGTTGGTAAAAGTGTACAGACTTTTGGTTACAAAATGAAACAGGTCTGAGGATCTAACGTATAAAACATTTTGACTACAGCTGATAATTCCGGATTGTATAATTGAAATTTACTAAGAGAGTAGAACTCGAGTGTTCTCACACACAAAAAAAGATAAGTATGTATGTGAGTTAATAGATATGTTAATTAACTCAGTTGTGGGAATCCTTTTACAATGGGTACGTCATCACGTTTTATACTTTAAATGTATTACAATTATTTATCAATTATGCCTCAATAAAGCTGAAAAAATAAAGGAAAACAATCAATGCAATTCACCAGATTAACAAACTAAAAAGAAAAATGATATGATTATCTCAACAGATGCAGAAACATCACTTGGCAAAATCAAATATCTACTCTTGATAAAAACTTTCAGTAAACAAGGAACAGAAGGGAAGTTCCTCAAACTAATAAAGGACATCTATGTAATATTTACAATTTGCATCAATCTTAATGGCAAAAGATTGCTCTCAGCCTCCTATGCAACATTATATTGACGTTTGTAGCCAGCAACGAGCAACTGAAAATTAAAAGTAAAAATAACTACCACGTATAAAATAGCTTCAGAATATATTAAATACATAAGGATCAATCTGAATACTTGAAAGATCTGTGCACAGACCTATAAAATGTGGCTGAGAGAAGTTAATATCTAAATAAGAGATATATAGTATTTATAGATCAGAAATCTCAATATTGTTAAGCTGTCAAATTGATCAATAGATTCAACACAATCCAATCAAATCCAGCTCACGCTTTTTTTCTAGAAATTGACAAGCTGATCCTGCAATTCATATGGAAGTACAAAGAGCCTAGAATAGCCAAAAGAATAACAAATTTGGAGTGCTCACACGATCTGATTTCAAGACTTATTATAAAGCTTCAATAATCAGGACAATGTAGCATTGATGTAAATATAATCAAACAGAGGATTGGAACAGAATAAAAGGACCAGAAAATACCTCACACATATATGGACAAATGGTTTTTAACAAAGTTGCAAAGACAATTCAGTGGAGAAAAATGGCTCTTATAAAACTGGATATCCATGTGCGAAGAAGAAGAAGAAGAAAAAGAAGAAGAAGAAGAAGAAGAGGAACGGGAAGGGCAAGGGCAAGGGCAAGGAGAAGGAGAAGGAGAAGGAGAAGAAGAAGTTCTATCCATACCTCTTTTCTTATACAAAAAGTAACTCAAATGGTTCACAGGCTTAAATATAAAATCTAAAAACATAAAATGTCTATGATAAATTTAGGAGAAACTTTTGTGATTTTGCATTAGAAAAAAATTTCTTGGATATGACACCAAATGCACAATCCAGGAAAGAAAAAAAAATAATGAATTTGAATCCAGCAAAATTAAGACCTCTGCTCCTTGAAAGATACCATTAATGTAATGAAAATATGAGCTACAGATTGAGAGGAATTACTTGTAAATCACACATCTTATAAAGAATTTGTAAAATATATAACAAATATTCAAAGCTCAATAATAGGAGAACAAATGTATCAATTGGAAATGGACATAGTACTTGAACAGACCAAAGAGAATATATGGATGGTAAATGATCACCTATAAATATGCCCAGCATCAGTAATTAGGAAAATGCAAATTAAAACCATAATGGGGAGCACCTGGGTGGCTCAGCTGGCTAGGCAGCTCTTGATTTTGACTCTTGATTTTGGCTCAGGTCATGACCTCACCGGCTGTGAAATTGAACAGAGCACAGAGCCTGCTTGGTTTCTTTCTTTCTCTCTTTCTCTCTCTCTGCCCCTCCCTTGCTTGTGCTCTCTCTTCTTTCTCAAAATACATAAAGAAACTTTAAATTAAAAAAAAAAAAAACATAATGGGATTCCACTACTCGCCTATTAGATGGCTGAGATTGAAAAAAACTGAAACACCAAATGTTGACCAGGAAGTAGAGGAACTGGAATTCTCAAAAACACTTAGAAAAACCAGTTTGGTAGTTTCTTTCAAATGTTAAGCACACAGTATCACCCGATCCAGCCATTCTATTCCTAAGTATTTACCCAAGTAAAAGGGGAAAATATATCCACACAAAGACATGAATAGAAATGATCATAGCAACTTTCTTGTAATAGCCCCAAATTAGAAACAACCTAGGGGTGCCCAGGTGGCTCAGTTGGTTGAGCATCCGACTTTGGCTCAGGTCATGATCTCACGGTTCGTGGGTTCGAGCCCCACGTCGGGCTCTGTGCTGACAGCTCAGAGCTGGAGCCTGCTTCAGATTCTGTGTCCCCTCTCTCTCTCTGCCCCACCCCTGTTTCTGCTCTGTCTCTCAAAAATGAATAAACATTAAAAAAAAAATTTAGAAACAACCTAAATGTTCATCAACAGGCAGATAGATAAACTGTCATATGTTCATACAATGGAATACCACTCAACAATAAAAAGCAATAAACTACAACATGGATGAATCTCAAGTAGTTATCCTAAGTGAAAGAAACCAGATGTAAAAAGAGTACATTTCTCATTATGTCTCTTAATATTATACAAAACTTGAGAACATGTGAAGGACTGTCTAGTGACAGAAAACAGCTTAGTGGTTGCCTTGGAGGGAGAGAAGGGGCAGGAGGGAAACTTCCCACTGAGCATGAGGAAATTTGGGGCTGATAGAGATGGGCAGTGTCTTGATTGTGCTAATGCTGTCCTGGGTGTATACCTATGTCAAACCTTATCTCAAATATTTTAACTATGTGCAGTTATCATACCAACCATGCCTCAGTAAAGCCTTAAACAGTTAGTGGCTTAAAACAACCACCATTTTATGATAGCTGATGGTTTTATGGGTCAGGAATTCAGAGGAGTAAGAGCACAGATAAGTTTGGGGAAGAAAGGGGAGAGGTGGACGATGTCAGAAGAAGAGAGAGGTTCAGAGGCCAGGTCATGACAAAACACAATCGAGTCGAGGGTAAATGGTACCAAGCTCGTGGTTGGCACTAGTAGATGGAGTGGTGAATGCATTGTAGTGAGTCCTATACGTTAACTTAATTCTCCAAATCTCCAGAGTAGACCTGATAAAAATCGCTAATATGTACTAAGTATTTACCGTGTGCCAGGCACTGCTCTAGGTGCCTTCCGCTTTAGAGTCGATACCAGTGTGTCTTAATTTGGGTTCTCCCCAAACCAGCCCCTGAGAGAAGGGTTTGGGTGCAAGGAGTTGATTTAGGGAGGTGAACAAATGAATGAACAAATAAATGAGGGCATGGTGAATGTGAGACATGAAAGGAAGACTGCTCAATAAAGGATATGTCATTGTGGGCAAGCGGGCTCAATCCTGCTGGTGACCTTCAGAGGAACCAGGTAAGATGCTCTTGGGGCAGCTGTACTATTTATCCAGGACCCTCATTCCCATTGCTTGAAGGTCATATCAGGGCATGTGTTCCCACAAGATCAGACCTTGGCTGTCCAATGGAGAGAGCTTTCTGCTGCCAAGAGATAGCCCTCAGCCTTCTAGAGAAGAGATGGGAAGCCGTCAGTGTGAGAAGCCCACCTGTAGTTAAATTCAGGTGGGCCAGTGCAATCTGGGTCTGGGTATCGACTAGTTCTGCCACAAGCTGGGCAGAGGGGGAAACAGAGGCACAGAGAAGTTAAACAACTTATTCAAGGTCCTATGGCTATAAAGTAACAGTGAACAAAACACATGGGGCGCCTGGGTGGCTCAGTCGGTTAAGCGTCCGACTTTGGCTCAGGTCATGATCTCACAGTTCATGAGTTCAAGCCCCATATCAAGCTCTGTGCTGACAGCTTACAGCCTGGAGCCTGCTTCAAATTCTGTGTCTCCCTCTCTTTCTGTTCCTCCCCCACTCATGCTCTGTCTCTCTCTCCTTCAAAAATAAATAAAAACATTAAAAAAAATTTTTGAAAATTAAAAAAAATGAACATATGGGGGGGAGCAGGGGGCAGTTAGTGGAGAGGGAGGAAACAATCCATGAGAAACTCTTAAAGACAGAGAACAAACAGGTTGACGAAGGGAGGTGGGTGAGGGATGGGCTAGGTGGGTGGTGGGTACTAAGGAGGGCACTTGTTGTGATAAGCACTAGGCATTGTATGTAATTGAAGAACCACTGAATTCTACTCCTGAAACCAACATTGCATTCCATGTTAACTAACTAGAATTTAAATAAAAAATTGAAAAATAAAAATAAAAATAAAGTGACAGACTGAGATTCCTACCCAGCACCCTAGCTGTGAAGTCCACATTTTTAACCATGATGCCATTTTACCGGTCAGGTAGGGATGATCAAAGATGCTAAGAAACAAGCCCGAGGTTACACAGTTATTGACGCAGTTCATATGTGATAAACTTGTGTTGGAAACCATGATCAGCTGACCTAAAAGCCCGTACTCTTTGCAATGTAGCATGCTATCTCCCCTAAAGGCACAGCTCCAGAGCGAATCCTTATGGCACCCAGCAACTTGTCTTACCCAGAGCAACTTGCAGTGAAAGGTCATGGCTTGAGTGAAACTCCCTTTCATGATGGACAATAGCCCATATTGAGTTTTACAGCCTAGACACTCTCACAGTGCTTCTTTATGATCTGGAAGCCTTAATATCTGAAACACATCACCATCTATTTACAGGAAACACATAACCCCTCTGTATTACTGACAATCTCTGCTATTGTCTCTCTCTCCAAGCGGCCACCTTAATAAACAAGCAATTACTGGGAGATAAATAAACAGTGTATTTCTTTTGAGGGATAATAAATCTTTGAGTCCACTTTCTCAACTTTTTCTTCTACTTTATTTCTCTAATTGGCCTACGTCCACATCTAGCCATGCAAGGGAAATAATGAATCAATTGATCAATTAGAGAATCAGTGGACCTGATTTGACATTCTGCATTAAGCGAGAACTAATTGCCTAATTCCAGATGCTTTTTAAAACATGTCTCAGCAATCAATAGGTCATTGCCTATGCTTTAGATAGAAGAACAGCTTGGGCTGGTCAGAAGAAACAAGAGGCTCTACAGTCCCGGTCTCTGTCACAGAAACCCCAGGTTCCTTCTCCCTTGTTCTGGGGAACTTTGGCTTCCTTCATAAATGCTTTCTGAGGTGACCACTCCCCCAGTCAATGCCTCTCACAGATCTCTGAATACTTTGGAGTGGGAGTCTCACAGACTCATGGAATTAGTAAGGAGGCAAAAGAGCAAAGAGACATCCAGGGCTCTTTACACTTGAACAAAGGCTGAAAACCAAGTAAGGTTAGCCAAGACGGGAATTTTCTCCACCCAAGAGAAAGCAGCAATCGATAACTGACGATGCTTTCATGGAGAACGAAACGTTTTCCAGAATGCCATGAGGAAACCTCCGGAGCACACAGAATGACCCACAGCCTCCATTGGCCCCATTTCTCTCCCCACATCTGCTTGTTCTGA
Source organism: Herpailurus yagouaroundi (assembly GCF_014898765.1). Taxonomy (NCBI): domain Eukaryota; kingdom Metazoa; phylum Chordata; class Mammalia; order Carnivora; family Felidae; genus Herpailurus; species Herpailurus yagouaroundi. Next base: position 5,289,007 of record NW_024412432.1, on the reverse strand, counting down.
AGTCATCTGCTTTAATGGCATCCTCCTCATTTTCAGAAGAAGCTGGCAACTTAGTGGTTTCACCCTGCCTGGAACTCCGTAGGGGATACACACAAGAGGCAGGGAGTCTGCATAGACAGAAAGGCTCTGTTTTTCTTTCTCTCAGTGTCCTGTGTAAACTCCCAGAAACTGCCTGACCCCTCGAGGGTGTAGTCTACCCATCACCCAGACCCTACACTATTTCCCCAGAAAGTATGCCCAGCACGATGCATGCCCACGTATTCTGTAATCACAATGAAGAGGGAAACAGAGAGCTTATATATGAAACCCAAACAAAGATGATGATGCCATCTTGTCCTGCTAAACTGCCTTGGAGGGAAGAAGAGAAGGAATTTCCCTCCAAGGAGTCATATCTGTGGTTCCATGGAGTCTGAGTGGGACTAGCCAAATGCTTCAATGGCTAAACAGTCTCATCTTTTAAAACCCATGCATGTGTCCTGGTAGTAAAGTCTAGAATGAAAAATGGAAATAAAAGCATGATCTCTGAGCACATTTGCCATTAAAAACAGAACCTTTTTCAATTCTTCCCACAGGGCATCAGCCATTCCCCCAAGGAAAAGTAAGGGAGACAGGAGCTGAACAACTTCCCTTGGTCTAAAGCCTCTTTTTTTCCATGGTTTATTTGGGGAGGTCCAGAGAGCCACTTTTTGCTACCAAGGGAGAAAACCTCTCTGCTCCCCGGAGAAACAACTTGTTTTCTTTGGTCTCAGCAGGTCTCTGCTTCCCAGGCTCCTTTTTGTTCACAGAAGCCAGCTCTGTGCAGCGTCTAAGCTGGTGGCTTTTACAGTTTCTACACGGGGTCCTTCCTGTGTAGGAGGCACTGCATGAGAAAACCCGGTTGTGCCAATGGAAGCTTGTCTCAAAGCAGATATAAGAATTCTGATACTATCTTGGATGGCCAAGAACCACCAGAAAGGTTTCATTGACGTGACTCTAATTCATCATTCCAACGATTCTCTGAGGTAGGTACTTCCAACTCAATTTGATAGATGAGGAAACCAAGACATAGAGAGATTAAACAAAGTCCCCAAAGCCACACAGGCAGGAAGCTGGGACTGCTTCCAGCACTCGGGCTTCCAAGACAGAGCCCGTGAGAAGCTGCAGTGTAAGCACACTGAGTGTAGTACATGTCATTGCCACCATGTCCCCAGGATCATGCCTCCTAGGCGGTCCCTGCCATCAGATAGCAAGTGGAAGGTCCATCTCTTGAAACTGATTATCCCAGGATGTGCTTAAGCTCCCCACACATGTTTTCCTCAGAAGTCTCATCATCTGGAGATGGGTCTGGCTGCAATGTTCACACATTGCTTTTCTAACTTCTTAACTCCAGAGCTGGCTTTCAACACTTCTTGGCAAGCAGGGGACTCTGGACGCTCCCTTCAGGGACCACAGGTTCCATTACTAACCAAGAGAATTAGCTCATCCGTCTCCCCAGCTTTCTTCAAAACATAGGGACATGCTCATTTAATAAACACGCCACTAATGAAAATTCCATTTGCTTTGTGAAACGTATCAACGGCTCCACTGGAAAATGTTCTCCCTTTAACATGTGCCTAAGCGCTCTGAGAAACGGCACACCCCCTTCCAGGCTTTCCAGACTACAGGAGGGTCAGAATAAGTCAGTCATCCGGTTGATTCAGGAGTATCTTTGGATCCCAAGACCACAGATTTGAAAACGAGAGGGCAGCACAAAACAGCAAGTATTTCTGGAGACCGGACGTTGTTCATCACTGTGCTAGGCATCCTGAGGCTACAGGACTCTCTGTATACTAAAACTCTACAGTATAAAACCAAGATGAACAATTTAAAACATAGCAAACACAGTACAAAAACGTATTTAATTAGGTGCAGAATTATGCGATGCTGGGGATACATGCATGGAATAAGGCCAATGAGGACAAGAACATGCAGGCAACTCTAAGGACAAAAATATGATTGATCTGGCACATTGGCGAGAGAATATCAAGAAATTAACTTCTATATGCACATGTCACAATCCTATGAAGGAGGTATTATCCCCATTCTTGAGAGAACATACCCCAAAATACTCTATGCAAATACTCTAACGTGGCTCATACAGAGTGCATCCCTCCAGAGATGACCTTAAACCTGACGTTGGCTTACCTAATTTACTTTCAAATTGAAAATAAAGAGGCAGTAGTAGGAATTCAAACTGAACTCCTACTTTTGACAAGAGCAGAAGCAATGAAAGCCATGACTGTAAAAAGTTTGGACAGAATTGCCAAGAAAGCTCTGGACAACTGGGTTGATAATATTCCATTTTGCGTAAATATTCATTTTTATAGATACTCACTCCAGACAGTGAATCAATACTCTTTGAAAGGAATCTCATCTGAATGCAGCGTATGGCTGGCCCAGAATTATTAGCTAAGCAGGAAAATTACAGAGAGAAAAATTAAATATTTCCTTTAAATTCATGCGAGTAGGAATCAGAACACTTCAGAAGCCTGAGGTGTTATTTTTTAATTAAGCGCGATAATAAACATTAAGTCTTCAAGCAACTTCTAAAGGGAAATGTGATCTTTCAGTTGAAAGGACCAGTAAAACAATCATCTTTACAGAGGAAGACTGGGCCTCCTCCAGGCCAAAGCACAGAGATTAAAGGCTTTTCTTATGCTAAAGCAATTGCAACCAAAAAAGAGCACATTTGTTAAACTCTCCTGCCCTCGCTTCTAAATCCTAAATTTAACTTAATTTCTTTATTCCATGTTTTCTGCTCTTTTTCTCAATATTAGTTGAATGAATTAACTGAGCAGCTACTATGTGTCAGTCATCGTGCTGCGGGCAGGGTATGCAGCAATGAACAAGGCGATGTGGGCTGATTCAGTGCCCCAAGTAACCAATCACCCCAAAACGTAGTGGTTTCAAACAATGATTTTATTTTGCTCGTGATTCTGTAGCTCATGAAATTTGGAAAGGGTAGTGCTGGGCCATTCTCATTCCATTCTCTTATGCGGCCACAGTCAGATGTTGACTTGGGCTTCGGGCACGTGAACGCTCCTCTGGGCTGGATGTCTGAGATGCCACAGCACATGGTTGGCAGCTGTGAATGGCTGATGGCTGGGAGTTCAGTGGGGCTATTGACTGGAACATCCACAGTGTGCCTTTCCCAGTACAAAAATCTCAGGGTAGCTGGACTTCCTGTATGTGGCTTCCCACTGAGCGAGTGTCCCAAGAAAGCCAGCCTATTTGGATGTCAGGCAGCATCATTTCTGCCACATTTTGTTGTTCCCAAGAGAGCCGTACGGCCAGCCAGGATTCAAGGAGAGAGGAAATAGGTCCCACCATTTGATAGGAGATGGGAAAGTCTGCATTGTGGATGAGCAGGTGAAAGGAAAGATATCATTGCGACAATCTTTGAAATATATAACCTGTGCCTGAGACTCACATGGTCAGAGCTCTGGAGGCAGGTGACTTTATACTCCTGAGTCAAGCATGGACATTAAAATGACTGCTGGGGCAGGCGTCCTGGTATGAGAATCTAAAAATCCGTAGAGACACCAGGTACACCTTTCTGAGGTTCTCTGGCTTTCCTGGGAGTGCTGCCAGGGAGAAGAATGCCCCTGACTACCACGGGTCTCTACTTCCCTTCTGATTTGGGAAATATTTCTCCCTTCCCTCAAGAGGACCCGGCATCGTCTCTTTGTGAGTTGAGCCTTTGGGGAACAAACACCAGGTAAAAGGTTGTACTCAGGAAGCTTCTCTTCCTGCCCTGCAAACTTGAAACCTGACAACACCAAGGTCTGGTTTCTTGAGATGGAGGAGTGGGGAATAACAGAAAGAGCACGGTCCAGTACAAGCTCTTCAGAGGGAAAGGGGTTTCGAAGAATAAGGTGGCATCTGTCACTGGGAGCTGTCCTAGGGCCCCAGTTGGTTCAAATTTTCTTCCAGATCAAGGGGGGAAGATGAAGCTACTGGACTCTATGAATATTCCTTGAAACTTTATGAAAAATGTAGGGGTACCACAATATGCTTTATGCTCCAGATGCCAAGGTATCAAAACGGAGGAGCAGCCTCTCCCCTCCTGCCCGGAGCACTGTGGCTCCCACATCTAATGTCCCAGCATCCACAACCTCACCTGAACATCCCAAGGGCTCCGAGGGAGGAGGGGACAGCAAATGCCCAGTTCAACGGGGAGGTTTTACTGGCATCTGGTGAGTAGAGGCCAGAGATGCTGCTAAACATCCAACAGTACTCAGATCAGCCCTGAACAACACAGAAATTTTGCCCCAAAAGGTAAATAGCAACAGCATTGGAAACGTGCCATAAATCAGTCCTGAAACATTTTGGTGGGACTTCTATGTCTACGTTTATGCTACAGAAGTCTGTTCATGGTTTTCTAGAAGGAACATGATAACCACTGAGATGTGTTCTCAGTTACAGAATCCTAGGCATTCTTTCTTAATCCAACCCCAGCCAGACCATCATCTCTCCCCTGTTTGCTATGGCTGCAGCTTCCTCATCGCCCTCCTTCCTGAAATCCCAAAGTAGGTGTTAGCTATTTATTGTTTGTCTTAACTATTTGCCAACTAGTGCACACATGATGCCAAACTCTGTCAGATGTGAGTAGAAAGAAAGAAGCTGAAATATTATTGTCAGTTACCATCTAATTTCTCTCCAGTGCTCTTTCTGCCTAGATCAGGGAGCCCTTCTTGTCTCATTGGCTCTTCCATGGGTCCTGGACCCACCTGGTCCTCAAACCCAGCCTGCTTCATAGGACACAGCCTTATTTTAGTTTAGTGCCCAACAATTTTAACACAAGGCAGATTGGTCCCAGTGTTGCAACAGAGTAACACTCAAAGGGCAATGTAAGCATCGGTGGGAAGAGATGAAGGCCACCTGGGGTGCCCTTAGCCTGCTAAGGAATAAGAAATAACTGACTGTGGAGTTGCATTAGCTATTTCATACTATTACACTTTGTTTTAGTGAATTATCTTTCTTAGAATACCAAATGGTCCCCTAATGGCCTGAAAGATTTGAAACACTTACAAAGCACTAACAGTTTTCTCTTCCCAGTCACTGGGAAGTCTGGACTTCAGACCTTAGGTTGGCCAACAGCCAGAACATACCAACTGAGAAGGACAGATTTGCAAACTCTGTAGTAACCCAAACAGGTTAGCCTCCGAGGTCAAGATGTGGGTTCTGTCAACATCATAAATTTGGACCTCTGGTGCACTCGTAGCCAACTTATTACACATATATGGGGAATCTTCCCCAATGTGCCTCCTTGTTATATATTTTTTGTTTCATTTTTCTAGATCCCTTTTCAGTTCTGTCGAGGTGACGCAGTCACTCTCAGAGAGATTACTGTCAAGAACTGTACATGGGACCCACTTGTAAAGAAGCGATGGCCAAAGAACCTGTCTGCGTAATATCGGGTAGTGGAGTAAGCTTCCTAAATATTAATCTGTGTCTCTAGTCCATTCTAAACTCAACAAATTCTTTCAGTTACACCCTGAGGAATTCTTTCCTCCCTGCAACTAAACAGATGTGAGTCATCCACTGGGAAAATACAAACAATGGTTGAGAATAACATGAGAGACAGGAAGAGTCCACAATTAGCTTTCCACTCACAGATATTACAAAAACATCAAAGACGGATAAAGGAGACAGGAGGAGTGGGCGGAACATCAACAACAGGGCAAATAGAAATAAATACACTTGACTTCTTAAGGGAAATAATGTTCTAGAGCACAGTAAGTCACCAAGGGGAAGCATACTCAGCCTCGAATTGACCCTCTCATAGCTATCCACACAGGGCCACCCATCTGTCCCTACTGAGGGTCCAGTTGTAAATGAAGATTGTCCGAGCCTTAAGAAACCCAGCCCAGTCTGTCCCTCTCCTGTCCTATGAAGACAATTACCAGAATAGAGACCACAGGGGAGATGGGGACATGAGGGCGACACTTTCTACCTTACCAAGTCAGTGCCATAAGGAAGCAATCTGAAGACCAAGCTAAGACCAAGAGGGGACACACATGCTTTTCAACGTTAACAAATCTGTGGAAGAGGGCACTTGCCGAATGCTAGGTTTTTCGGGGAAAGTCACAGCTCATTATTAACTTCTTTTTTTCATTATTGTCTTCCCCCTCCTCTGTTATTCTCTGCGTCTCTTCCCTTCTCTCCCTTCCCTTCCCTTCTCTTTTCTCCCACTCTCTCTCTCTCTCTCACACACATTCACACACACACACACACACACACACACACAAACACACACACACTTCTGACAATGTATAATCTTCCGTTTATCTTGACCTCTTTTCTTTCCACCCCATTTAACTTCTCAAATCTATCTGCCCTTAAGAGGATCAAGATTAAATATCAATATGCATAGGAATGCATAGCCATTAAATTGTCTCTATACGATTATGGGTTCCCTTCATAAAAGATTCCTTGCTTTAAAATGTACTCCCCCCCCTTTTTTTTTAGTTTCAACAGATAAAGTAACCTGAAAAATCCTAACTTGTATTTAAATTTTCTCAACTAATTATTGGTGCCAAGTAGTACTTCAAAGGAGAATTTTTACTCCAGTCTGAACTTTACACTTAACATACCACAGGGATAACAAGGGAAAAAATTTTAAAGGGTTCAAACACATTTATGATATTTAAAAGGATCAGATTTAAAATCTATAAGATCTAGAGGTGCCTGGGTGGCCCAGTCGGTTAAATGTCCAACTTTGGCTCAGGTCATGATCTCACAGTTTGTGAGTTTGAGCCTCACATCAAGCTCTGTGCTGACAGCTCGGAGCCTGGAGCCTGCTTTGGGGTCTGTGTCTCCTTCTGTCTCTGCCCCTCCCCTGCTCATGCGCTCTCTCTCTCTCTCTCTCTCTGTCAAAAATAAATAAACATTAAAAAAATTTTAATCTATGAATCTAAATGTTTATAGGCCAGACATCCCAGCTCTGTCACTCTTTAATTTTCTGAACATGCGGTCACTTCCCAAACCTCTCCAGGGTCCCACTTTTCCTCACCTTTAATATGAAGAGGTTAAATGACATAACACAGAATGTCTTTGCAGCAGACTTTCATCATTTGGGAGAAGGTTATTCCATTCCCTATTCTCTTTTATCCTTAATAATCTGTCTATGGAACTTCCCCTAGGTATCGTTCTGCTGCCCATTTTCATGCGAATTGCATTTTCCTGACCTTTTAGAAGAGTTGGTACCAGCAGACTGACTTCACGGAACTCCCTCTTCTGTTGTCCCCATGTTGTGTTATGATTTAACGTTCCTTGTTTCCTGAGATGCCCTTGCCCCATTCCTCCCCCACTTTTGTCTGTGTCCTTTCTTTTCATCTCCCTTATCCCTCTCCTGCTAACCTTGTCCCACCCAGAGGTGTCTCCCTAGTGTGGGCCCAGTTCTAGAAGGAAGCCATGCTTGCTCAGGCCTAAGAGCTTATGGTAGCAGGGCTCCAGATGCCTGTGATGGAATAAGGGAGCTCAACCAGCTTCATTCACTTCCCAGGGAACACCCACTGGCCATGTGGGGATTCTCCTGTTCTCAGATCCATCACATACACCAATGTCTCCCTTGGTTTCTCCCCTTTCTCTCACATGGAAGCCAACAGCACACAGCTCTTGTGGCTGTTGGTGATTGGTCTTCACCCCCCTATAGTTGGAGGTGCCTGGGGATCCCTCGTCACCTAACTTGGTTGATGTTGCTCCTGGGCTTTTGGTTTGGCTCTCTCATCGTGCTCCTCCTTTTTGTGAATGACTGGAAAATTCCCCAAGACTATACTGATGCCTCCACCACCATCCCAGAGCTATCATCACTGGGGGTTTTAATTTGGTCTTTTGAATCACAGACAGCATCTTCATATTGGCTGTTCCTTCAATTAGTTGTGCCTTCCGTGTCTTAAAAGCACAAATAAGTAAAATGAACAAATGAGGCAGCTATTGACTTTTCTAAGATAAATGAGCTCTGCTTTCCACAGCCCAGACAGCTCTGTGGTAGAATTGAGCTGCTCCTCAAATAAGGTAGGTAAGCCTGGCTTCAGCCTCCTGCCTTCAGCATGCACTTCCCTTTAGCACAGCATAAGCAAGCACAGGAAGAAGATTCGTGTGACTCTCTCCTGAGAGAGGACCCACTTGGCGATGGGTCCTTACTGTCCCTTGCCAGACCACCTCCAACCACATGGCTCCTCAGTTCCCAGAATGCCCCCTGCCTGTGCACAGACTCCATCAAAGGTCTGGATGAGGAGCAAGACATTCCATAGCCACCTCCACTGCTTTGGCCCTCTTTTCTCCACCACATCACACATAAGGCTTTCCTGAAGAATTGAATTACCAAGGGAATTACAAATCAGGGGCTGGTGGGAGGGATGATATGTGTCTTTCTGTATCCTAAGTAAGGCTTTTCCGTTGCTCTAAAAGAAAATGGTATCCAAGAAGTCAAAACACACAAAGAGCCTTCGTGGATTCTCCCAGCTCCTAATTGTGCTCTTCTGTACTTTTTGCAATATACTTTCTTCTCATCCCTACTCTCCTGTGAATTTCCACCACCTTTCTAGAAAACCTCCTGCCCTACCCATAGCAATCAGTCTTTGTAGTGATCTCCTCAATGCTCACAGAATATTTATGTTAGAATAAGTTCTGACATTTCCAGCAGAACAGAGATCAAATTTACCCCTGTCTTTGGTAGGTAGAGGTGCCCTAAACTCCATTCTCTTTGAGGTCTCTCCACCAGTGTGAGCAATAGTTTTGCTTCTCTCTTCTTTTCATTGCCCAAAAAGTAAGTGTTAAGTCAGTCAAACAGACCAAAGCATGCGCGCGCGCGCACACACACACACACACACACACACACACACACACCTTTTCCAAAAACAACATAATTCTCAGAGACAGTCAAGTTTAAAACCCAAAAGAACACACACATTGTTCTACCATGCCATGACATAACACCACTTCTGTCACAATGGGGTTTCCTCTTTACTTTGCTGTTCCCAGGATTTTGGGTTGGTCCCTCCTTCACCACTCAGCACTCCACACCCACATACTTTCAGACCTGCTGGTGCTGGAAACAACTTGTCACTGAAAGAGACACCTCACAAGGGTCATTTCCTTGGGTGACAAAAGATGCTACCAAAACTTTGAAATCACTGCCTTTAAGAATGCAATCATGGCGGGTTCTGGGGGTTCAGTGGGTTAAGCATCTGGCTCTTGATTTCAGTTCATGTCATGATTTCACAGTTCGTAAGTTCAAGTCCTGTGTGTTGAGATTCTCTCCCTCTCTCTCTCTCTCTACCTCTTTCTTTCTGTCCTTCCCCCACCCCAATGCGCAGGCACACTCTCTCTCTCAAAATAAGTAAACTTAAAAAAAAAAAAAAAGAATGCAATCATGAGTAAGTTTGCAAATGGTAGTTACATCTCAGAGAGTATTCACAGAAGTCTATTCAGCCCATGTTAAAGCTCAGTGATGGAAATTATGCCACTAGCCCAAGGGTGGGTCTAGGAACAAGAGCCCATGTGATCAAAGAATAAAAAAAAAATACAGAGGAAAGTTGATATAGAGTGTTCTATCCATTGCTCTGTAATAAATTATTCCAAAACTTACCACGTTAAAACCATAAACATTATTACTTCACAGTCTGTGGGGCACTGGGAGTGGCCTAGCTGGGGGGTTCTGCTCTGGCTCACACTCACTCACATGGCTGTTGACCTCAAAAGAAAAAAAAATGCAATCAAGTTCTTGGGCAAGAGCCATCTTCCTCTCCAGTCTAGGAAAGAAGGGAAGAGTCAAAGTCACTTTCATTCTTCCATTTACATTCAGCAATATCATAGCACGCTGTAGTGCTTCTCATACTTGGTACTGAAGACACAAGCCACTTATAGATACAATATAAGCCTGTGTTGAAGAAACCTCTCCTAGTAGCCCAAGTTTTCCCCAACCAGCTGGATGCAAAGGATCTCTCAGAATCAACCTGCCCAGGAGCGGTTCAGATCCGCTGCTTCCTGGACTCAGTTTTGTCCTCTTCTCTCATGAAATCAATTTGGGAACTTGGCCTCTTCTTCCCATCACCAGATGCCGGGTGCCCTTCTCTATTTCACTTGTGCCTCTTCTTGCGATGAATTATCAAGATGACTCTATATTTCTCCTGAAAACTTACAGAATTCTCTTTCCCAAAGTGTCCCGTGCAAGAAGGTAGCAACAGCCACAGCACCTAGTGATACCCAACCAAAGAAGTTCTCTTTGAAAGAAGCTTTCTTTTAGGAATAGTATGAAACATTCAGAAAAGGTTCGTCTTGGGAATCAAAGAGATCTGAGTTTAAATCCCGGCTTTGCCAGTTACATGTTATATAACCTTGGACTTACCTCATTAAGCCTCCTTACAGAACATTGGAAAACAAGAATAATAATACATAACTCAAAAGATTGGGTCATAACTGACTTTATATCTGCAAAGAACTCCAATCTGTGCATACAGCGTGGGACAGATACGAAACTGCCACACGTTTGGTCGCAAGAAATTCAGTGATTTTCCCAAAATCAGTAAATCTGATGTCAAGTCCCCACTCGCCAGGGGTTGAGAAATTAAATCTTAGGTTCTGGCATAAGTAACATTTGGACTGAGCTAAACCCTCAATTGCCAACAGGAAGTTAATAATGTTCAAAATTACTACGAATTAGCCTAACTGCGATTTCTATTACTGTATGGAAATATGGGTATAAGTACCAGAAGAAATAGATGGAAAGGGGTTTCTTTAGGAAGAAAAATGACATAGTGATTAAGACAGAGAACAGTTTTTTATTGTTATAAAATACGTGCAGACATCCATCCTATAATAAAATTGACTATAGAAAAGACATCCATTTACTAGTTTCCATACACATAGAGTTTCCTTTATATCTATTATCTGTACTCAGGGTCAAAAAATTCTACTGGTTTGGAATCCTTAAGTGTTTCTTTGTACAGAACATTTTGCAGTTAGGCAAAACAAACTTACAGAAGCATGGAAGGCCATGACATAAAGATTGCCCAAGAGTTCCATGCACCAAAATATTTTCCTAAGCATTACCTGGACATCAGTCATTGTTCCTTTGTCCAAATTCTACCATGAATTCTGGATCATTAGACAAGTTGCTTCACCTCTGTGAGACTCAGATTTCTTATTTATAATGTTAGACCATTCGAACAGTTTTCTTCCAAAACCTGATATTATTTCTGTCTTTGCAATTGGCTATCAGAATGGAGACTGAAAGATTTCTGAAGCCACTTTCATATTTAAAGCATTGAAAGCCGAGCAGAGAGGATCTTTGTGTTTTCATCTTCCATTCCCATTTCTTAGATCCTTGTGATACGAAACAGTATGAGTTTCAGGGTCTGATGAAATCCTCTCTTGCCTCTCTCCTGGATTTCAAGAAAATAATCTAAAGACAGACGCAACTGGGCACTGTGGGATCTGCAGATGGCTCATAAAACATAAACTGAGTCACTAACACAGAACAAGCAATGGACAGAAAGAAACAGCTTGAGATTAGATGTCTGAGGATTTTCCAAGAAAAACCAAGAACTGCATCTTAGGGTGCATTTGATACTGATGTTTCTTTCTTGATATCATATTGGGAAGCTTGAAAACCTTCAGTATTTACAACACCAGTAAATACTAAAATTCATTGTCTTAAATAATTCAGAGGAAAGAGAGCTTGGTTTTATTGTATGTTGAATTACAAATTTTCAAAAGTTAGTTTCAAAAATTACTCTGCAGACAAGATTTACGGAAGTATGGTTTATTTTAGGGTCGGCTCAAATATTTTAAAACAATCGTGAGATTATTGTAATTTTTTTAAATAAAGTATGTTTCTGTTTAAAATCCTGTAAACCTTGATTTCCAACCAGGTTTCCTTAGAAGACAAATATTTTTGTTGCTATCGTAAATCTCAAATGACTCTTCCTTTTTCAGATTTGCTCTGCACTCCCAGTTCTGGGGCCATAAAACCATCCACACAGACATGCAAAAGACCTATCTGGTCCTCCGGGGTGTCCCTTTTCTCACGAAGCATTGCTCAGAATTCTCCTCAAAGGCATATTCTCCAGCGATTCATACAACCTTACAATAACTCAAGAAACTGTGCATCCATAGCTCCTTTTAAGAGGATATACCACAAATTTCCATCATTACAATTAAACTTACTTTTCCCCCCAAACCCTACTTTTCTCATGAGCCTCAACTTCACTCTTGTGTGCCTCTCACACAGTCTGCCTTTGCTTGGCAATAACATCTCACAAATTCTTTAATGGCTTTTTGTTTGCTTGTTTGTAAGGCATTTAGCACCACCATAGAAGTTTGTCCCCAAATCCTCTGCATTTCCATAGCATCCCGGCATTTCTTCTCTGTTGTATTTGTTCTGAGCAGGAAAAAAAAGAAAGAATTTTCTCTCCCAGTGCCTCAGTTACTGCAGTCAAATACCGGCACAAAGCCTTTTCCTTTGGGACATCGAAGGAAAATATTTTCCACTTGGGACCCCCAAGCTCCTTCATAGTTCCAGTCTTTCTTTTCCAAGTTGGGAAATAGTAGACATTTACGTTAGTCAATTCAACAAACATTCCTTGACTGGCAGACATGTTCCCACCAATGTCCCAGGGGCTGGAGACATCACAGGAGCAGGGAAGGCCAAGTCTTTGTCCCCAAGGAAGCTAACACTCTAGGGAGAGACAAACAACAAAAAATAGAGGGTTGTGTAATGTCAGGTAGAGAACAGCTAGGGAGCAAAATAAAACACAATAAGGGCATACAAAGTGGCGGGCGCTACCTCAGATAGGATGATGGAAGAGCTCTGTGAGGAGATGGTATTTGAACAAAAGCCTGAATGAAACAAAAAGTTCAAATCAGGAAACGTGAGAACATAATATGGTATTTCGCACACGTGGTAAATATAGCTGGGCTGCAATTTTCCTTCTGGGCAAAGAGAAACTTACTAAAACTCCTCATTTCGTTTTCCGCAGACTAGTGTTACCACTTCCCCCAGGTTTAACTACATACTTCCATTACTCAAATGAACATTGAGTGCCTGTTGTCAGGGGGGTAGACACCCTGCGCCCTTGTCCACTGGAGGAAGAATTAAGAAAGAGTCAAGTCGAAAGGGAATGTTACAAGTCCTTGTAGGGAATAGTGTCTTGGTAATCTATCACTATATAACAAGACAACCGAAAACTTAATGAATTACAGCAATTTAATATCTCTCACGATGCTATGGCTTGAGGGACTCAGCGGGACACTTCTGCTCTACTTACTCGGGGTCTCTCACGTGGTTGCCATCATGTGATGAGCGAGTCTGGTGTCTTCTGAAGCTCGAGTGGGCTGGCGCTTCCAATCTGGTATCGTCCATCTCGTGCCCGTTACCTAAAAGCTCCTCAGTGACGCCTCACTCTTCATGTGGCGCCTGGCCCTCCGACTCCCTTTGCGTGGCTTCTGTCCCCAGCAGGACACTCAGACTTCTTGCATCCGGACTGGCTTCCAAGACCACAGAAGCAGAAGCTGCCTGGCCATCTAGCGCAGCTTAGGTAGTATCACTTCTCCCACATTCTATTGGTTAAAAGGGCGCCACAGCACCATTCCTGGTCACACTGGGAGGGGACTGCACAAAGATGTTAAGTAGAGGCAGAGTTCACTGGGGGCCATCTTTGGAGACAGCTGCCACCTACAGCAATCTGATGTGACTTTGCCCAAGTCGTATGTTTAGTCAACGGCTGAACCAGAATTCAAGCAACGTGTTTCTTCGTTCTGTTTTCCTTTTTCAACCTGATCTGAGCCAAAATTCTTTTTGAGCCCAAAGTAAATAATATGAAGTTCGATGACACAAAATGCCATGAATTCCCTATACCTCCCACTTGGTCTCCTCCTTTCTAAGCCAGAGCCTTCCTGCAACATGCTGTTTGTTTTGTTCAATTATGGTATATATGTATGCTATATCTCTAATTATAGTATATATATGGTATGGTATATATATGTAATATATATAATTATGGTGTGTGTGTGTGTGTGTGTGTGTGTGTGTGTATTCATGTCCAGAAGCACTTATTTAACAGTGTTTGCAGCTCAGAGATAAGTTCCAGACACCATCACCAGTATTTCAAAGAGCTACTATTCAGATACATTAGCCAAAACGTGAAAGATAAGGCAAAGAGAAGTCATGTCTTTTCAATGTCATACTAGGGCATGCCTTAATAAGCCTGCGAAAAGAATATTCAATTATCTAGGAGAACATGCCTGTGTTTGACTTTGCCGTCCATTAATTCTATCCTCTGATAGAGATTTCTGTCCAGGAGAAACACTAATGATTTCTGCCTAGCACATAAAATAACCCAGAATTTTTGGTTTTATTTGCCCTGTAGGGCATTAATGCATATCCAACCTAGCAATTTATTCTAACATTTTTTTAAATGTTTGTAAATAAATACTCAGTTCCTCAAATCCTCTGTGAGCCAGCTTTTCCATCTTACTGGCTTCTTCATTAACGAGTTGAAGAAATCTTTGACACAAGTTCATTCTACATTTCTATGAGAGTTAGGTTTTCACCTTTCTGGAAATTATACTTTGACACTACAAAGGTTCCAATGGAACTTCCTGGGGGCAAGAGACCGAGGGCAGCAGTGGCTGACACAGGCTGTGGGCCATCATTCTTGTCTACGCAGAGTTGGTTGACTGTCTTATTTGGCAGTAAAATTTTGCCAGAATTATTCATGGGAGCTTCACTTCACAGTGCTCAAGGCTCTTATTCTGAGATTCAGGCAGCTCAGGAAGGAAAACGCTGAGCGCTTAAATTCCAACTGGATTTTTACTACCTGGAAGAAAAACACCAAGATGAGCAAAAGGAAAGAGCAACCAGCAGAACTTTCTGGAGAAAGGCCACCATTTCTACTAATTCAATACTGGAGTCTTTGGCTTTTGATTGAAGAAATTAGCAAGCCCTATGTACCCATAGCATAGCACGTGTGAGAATTACTACAGGAAAATCTCACCTAGCCCCAGGGCATGCTTTTCTATGGCTCCACTCAATGGCTATTTTGAGTTCTCAAGAAGTGTAGAGGAATCTAGCACTCTGTCCCCACCACATTATTGGGTGGGTTTTCCTCACAAGCACATATATTTAGCAAAATCTCATGCCATAAAAGTGGGAGTAGAAGACATGTGGTGTATTGTATTTTCCTCCACCTGAGCTTTATTTCTATTTTGAGTCCCCGTTGTGTTGACTAGTGGAAACACAATCTGATTCAACTCAGAGCCAGTTCTGTTCCTACCCCTATGGGTGCAGGTACAGTTCAACAGGATGTTGAGAATGCTGGGGCACTGTGTGTGGCTGGTAGTCAACATGGCCTTTCTCCTCTGGCACCTGTTGGGCTGTGGGTAGCTGCTGTCACTATACCCCTCACTTCCGGCTTCTGATCTCCCCCAGGGCTGACTTCCAGCTGCATCCTGGGGACTTGGATCTCCCAGAAGATATAGTTCTGTTCTCACATCTTTCCAGGGATTCTGAAGCTAGCTGCTCCTGACCCATTCTGTCTAGATGTCCCACATAGCTATTTCTACTCTACGGCTCTTAAACCACTAAGAGTAGTTTAAGAAAAATTATCCACAACTTGAAAATAAGATGAAAACATGGTTTAGTGCTCTTTAAAATTAATTGTGGAGTATCATCGAACAAGCCCTCTTATAAGGTCATCTGATCCTCTATCTAGGATAGTGTTTCTCAACTCTTTTTCATTATCCCTTTCCCCAAAGAAAAAAAAGTACTTACATTCCAGTTTAATTTTAATTAATTAATATAGGATAATTAATTTAATTAATAATGAACTGGTTGACTAATTGGTATAATTTACCCTTAATAAGAGAAAATAAATAATCAAGAAGAAGATTGAACTTTGGAGGGCCACGTACACTTGTAATACCGAAGATTTTTTTTTGACCACCAAGAATGAATTTTCATTCCAAGGTGCAATACCACCTCTCAGTTGAGAATTCATCATCAAAAGAGAAGCAACTTTGGCTTACTAATTACTATTAATGAAGGTCCCGAGTCTTACAGGAAATTGGTAAGTTGCACATTATCTTTGTCCAATAAAGTTTAAATTATTTAAATTATTTCCATTCAATAGAACAGATAATCCCAAAACTTAGGATAGTGTTGCCCTATAAGAATGCATTATTCACTGACAGGTCAGTTTCTTATACTCTCCTTGAAACGAACTTTACCATCCAACTGGTTCCTTTATTAATGAATTAAATTCATTTTTGTCACATGCTCACTATATATTTCTACTAGAGTTATGTTTTTAACTTGGAGAAAATTATATGTTGATATTTGCCATTTTAAGAAATTGTAACCTAGGGGCCCCTAGGTGGCTCCCTCAGTTAAGTGTCTGACTTTGGCTCAGGTCATGATCTTACGGTTCGTACGTTCTAGCCCCACGTTGGACTCTGTATTGGCAGCTCAGAGCCTGGAACCTGCTTCGGATTCTGTGTCTCCCTCTCTCTCTGCCCCTCCCCTACTCATGCTCTGTCTCTGTCTCTCTCTCAAAAATAAATAAACATTAAAATAGTTTTTTAAAAAAAGAAATTGTAAACTATCTACAAAGAAGATCGCATAGGTCCTCTCCGTTCTCAGATCCCTACCGTCCCCAACTCATCAGGAACCGGCCAGGGTGGGGGCAGAACATGGGGCATCTAACTTTCATTATCCTTTCTCTGACATTTCTCCATCCCTATCTTTGATAATCTTTATCTTCTATTAGAAGTTTGGGGATAGAGAGAGTAAGTGAATTTCACTGGAAAGAAAAAATTTTTCTAAGGGTCATTCAGGGCTTAGATTTCATGGCTCCAACACCCAGGTCTTAAGAATCAGATCAAGTTTTTGAACCTCAAAAACCAAGAAATTAACTATTTTGTTTTCTCCTTCTGCTTGTAACAAACTGTACCCATGGTAAGATGCTTTGAGGTCTAGTTTGAAGAAGAAAGGATTGGAGGGTAAAAAGATACCACCAAGGAGGAAGCAACTCAATAAATATAAAGATGTATTATAGGTAAATAAATAAAATAGGATAAGGCTATTTTTCTACCATTAACAATATTAATAAATGTTTTATCTCTATAGGTTAAATCAGGCTACACACTGTTTAACTCTGAAAGTCATGGCTGCTGACTTGCTGGAGGTCATTTACAGTTTTTAAAGAGACTCCAGACAGAAGACTTAACAGAGTTGTGGATCTTAGGAGACCCAGGACTGTCGGTATCTGGTGCAGGAAGTCAGAGCATCAGTTCCTTTGGTAATGCTCTCTTTTTCTAATCTATGTTATCCAAATGAGAGCACTGGAAGTAGAGAAGATACTCTCTCCAACCTTGTTCAGTTGTCTCTGAGTGTATCCCCCCCGAAATAAGTGGGTAATAGGAAAGATTGTTTGTCAAATTATTTCTCCTCTTTCCTTTGCCACTGAGAAAACAAACCCTAGGGAGCCAGTCTGTGACATCCTCAAAGGTTATCCTGGCTGAACACAACACCTCTTCCTGTACTTTCTGCCTTTTTCCTCTCACCACTTCCCTAACATACACGCAGCCCATGGCCATCCTTTCCACAGCGACATGCCCCCATAAAATGATCAGGGGGTTCTGCACCTCAGGGAGACTCCCATTCAACGCATTACCTTTCCCAGGGTTCTAAATCCTGCCTTTAACTGTGCAGGCTTTGGTAACCAGTGCAGAGTATTTCAACCCTCAGTGAATGGGGTAAGGATGTCGATGTGGGAGCTGCCTGAAGAGCAAAGCTGACTCTACGATCTCCACAATAATATTGTCAGCCGGCAGTAATAAGGACAAGTGACTCCAGTCCCCCAAGGGATATGCTAATGTGTGCCAAGTTGATATTCTTGGCCGGCACTTTCACCTCTCACTTGGGGTTCTAATAGAAATCCAAGTTCTAGCAATTCCTCTTGCACTGCGAAGGGAAAACATTAACAATATGGAGGGAGCACTGAGCGCTTCGGTACTTGTGTGCTAGTGAGCCACTCTAGTGCTGTGTGCTGCCATCTCTGTCCCCCTGCCACGGGCAGAAGGGAAACCATGAAGATACAAAAATGCAGCACAGTTAAGAATATCAAAATTTAACGCAAAGTATAGAAAGACAAGTACCCAAGTTGAAAAGTGTTTTTAAAATAAAAGACTGGCTTCTGCTTCCAGCCATAACAGAAATATAGGTATTAGATTTATCCTCACGAGGAAACAATGTGGAGCGAATGATTTTGGACTCAAGACACCAGACAGCTTGGAAGAGGTGAATGCACGAGGTCAATTTCACATTCTCCCTAGCTTTCAATTTGGTGCCACTTTTTAGATTTTTTTTTTTTTAATGTTTATTGATTCCTGAGAGAGACAGAGTGTGAGCGGGGGAGGGGCAGAGAGAGAGGGAGACACAGAATCCGAAGCAGGCTCCAGACTCCCGAGCTGTCAGCACAGAGCCCGAAGCAGGGCTTGAACTCAGGAATTGCGAGATCATGACCTGAGCCGAAGTCGGATGCGTAACAGACTGAGCCACCCCGGCGCCCCTTGGTGTCACTTTTTGAATGAATCATAGCACAGAGAAATAAAGACCAAATAAAAAGTGTCATGATGCACAGAAAACAAAACTTCATGGCTGCTTTAGGGTAGCTGGGATTTGTGAGGCAGGGTGAAAGCTAAAACTAGAAAAGAAATAAGTGGAGAATATTTTTTTCAAGCTTGGGGTAGGGAAAGAAATTTCAGGATACATACACGTCTTAATTATAGGAAAAACTGATAAATTGGATTCATCAAAATTAAGATACTTTGCTCTTCAAAAGACACCATCAAGGAAATTATCAGACAAACAATAGTTTGGAAGAAAAAAAATATATATATATACACATATACATATATATGTATATATCTCTGTGTGTATATATATATTCATATATGACAAAGGACGTATATATATATGTATATATATATATATTATAAAGAACTCTTATAACTCAATAACAAGAAAGCCCAATTTTTTTTTTGAGTGGGCAAAAGACAGATACTTCAAAAGGAAAATCCACAAATGGTTAATAGATACAGAAAAAAATGTTCAACATCATAAGCCCTCAGGTAAATGAGGAAAGGAAATCCATAATGATACCACTACATACCCACCAGAATTGTTAAAATTTAAAACACCACTGCTAAATAAGGATGATGAGTAGTTGAAACTTTCATACATTTCTGTTGGGAAGCCACATTGCACACCCACTTTAGAAATGTGTGAGTGATTTTTGAAAGTCGCTGACTTTGGTTCAGGTCATGATCTCACAGGTCTGTGGGTTCAAGCCCGTCATTGGGCTTTGTGCTCACAGTGCAGAGCCTGGAGCCTGCTTCAGATTCTGTGTCCCCCTTGCTCTCTGCCCCTCCCCCACTCACACTCTGTCTCTCTTTCTCTCTCTTTCACAAAAATAAACATTCAAAAAGAATAAGTAAAAAATAAAGTTGCATATAACATCTACTTTTAAGACCCAGCATTTCCACTGGGTATATTGAAAAGAATTGTATACAAATGACCACCAAAGGTATGTATAAGAATTTTCATAGTAGTTTTCTTCAACTGGAAACAATGCAAATACTCAGTAATAGGAGTATAGATAAATAAATTGTAGTTTGTCATAATAATGGAATTTTGTTCAACAATAAAAGAATCAACTCTTGATAGATGCTACTACATGGCTGAATCTCAAAAGCATTATGCTGAGCAAAACAATCCGGACATAGAAGAGTTCTTACTGTATACTGCCAATTATTAAAAGTTCTTAAAGAGGCAAAACTAATCAAAGGTGGTAAAAATCAGAGCAATGGGTGCCTGGTACAAGGTGCAGGGATTGACAGGGAAGGATACAAAGGAACTTTGGGGTGATATCCCAGAAGTTGACACAGTTGTGAATTACACAGGTGTATATATTTGTCAAACTCATGATACAGTGTGCTTAAGATCTGTGTATTTCGTTGTAGGTAAATTATACCACCTTGATTTAAAAAAAAAAAAAAAAAAAAAAGGAAAGCAGAGGGATGCCTGTGTGGTCCAGTTAGTTGAGTGTCTGACTCTTGGTTTTAGCTCAGGTCATGATCTCACAGTTTGTGAGTTTGAGTCCTGTGTCGGGCTCTACGTTGGCAGTGTAGAGCTGCTTGGGGTTCTCTCTCTTTCCCTCTCTCTCTTCCCCTCCCCTGCTCACTCTCTTTTAAAAATAAGTAAACTTTAAAAAAAAAAAAAAGGAAAAGAGAAAAAAACCCTCAGGCACAATAAACAAAAGAACAATTCACAATGTGGGAATTGCAAGTTGGGAAAGAGTATGACCCCAGTGACAAAAGTAAAACTTTATTTTGCAAATCAGAAGGTTTTCTTTATTTGTTTTCACCAAATTGATTGAAGACCAATCAATTGGAGGCTGACAATCAAAAATGTTTTTGATGATAGATCATTGTGTATTTTTATCATAAAACCCAGAGGATTTCAAAAAACTGGATGGACACAAGACTTCTTCTACCCATATGTACTTATTTATGTTCTAATATTTCTCAGAATTTTATTTCTATAAAAATTAAAAAAATAGGAAAATACGAAGGGAAAAAGAAGAGAGAAGTCTAGGGTAAAGGATTTGATGGCGCACAGCAATGAGTTAACTTCTTTCTCTGTGAACCACAGACTACGCTTTCTCATCCCATCCTTTCATCTGTTCTTGAGGTCTTTGAAGTCAGAAATGCAGAAACCAAGTCCCCAACAATGTGGTTGTTTGTAGCTACCATTTCTTTGGCATACACACAGCATCCTCTCTCTTTTCTAGTGGTGGTATATTAATAGTCTTCATTGCTTGGCTAACCATGTTGCTAGAAAATGAGTCCAGTATGTTAGGGAAAAGGAATGAACACAACTGTGTTAAAACAACAAAGCATAAATGCCTCATTTTTCCTAGGGAGTAGAAACATGTTAAGCCCAGATTTTATTTATTTTTCCAAGTGGCATCTGAGAAACTGTTTGTCATGCCAAATCCTAATGCGGCAAAGATTCAAAGGGATTTTTGTCACTTATCGCTTAAAACCCAACCAAGGTGGCCAGTTCTTAACATCGGAGATAGCCTCTTATACCGCACCTTCTCTTAGTGGTCAAGAGACACCCGTTTCTATTTTTTTTAAGTTTCTGTCATATTAGGAAATTTTTTTAAACTCCAGAATAGGTCACAAAACTGCAGAATATTTTTAATGGTGGCACTTAGTGATTAACACTATTAATACTATTAACACTGATAATTTGCTGTTAAAAAATCACCAACAAATATAATTATGAAAGTTCCAACATAATTATAGCATTTATGAAAATATCTTTCATGATGCACTTCTGGCCATGTGCTTTGATAAATGAAGTACATGTTTAAGATTTCAAAGCCAGAGGGTGGCTTACATGTTTGGAGTTAACATCAAAAGTACCTATGTGAGACCGAACTGTGAACTGAGACAGACTCTACATATTTCATGAGATTAACTCAACCTAGATCACAGATCTAAATGCCAAATGCAAAACTGTAAAACTTCTAGTACAAAAGATGGAAAAAAAAGTACATATGACCTTGGATCTGATGCTGAATTTTTATACGCAGCACCAAAAGCACAATTCGTAGAGAAAAAAAAAAGTAGATTTTGCTAAAATTAAAAACTGTTACTCCAGGAAAGACATGGTTTAAAGAATGAAAGCATAAGCCACAGACTGTAAGAAAATATTTGCAAACATGTCACTGATAAGAACTCATATCCAAAATAATCAAAGAACTTTGCAAACTCAACATCAAGAAAACAAACAATGCAGCTAAAATGGGCAAAAGATCTGAACAGGCATTTCATGAAATAAGACATACAGGTGGCCAATAAAGCATATGAAGAGATGCTCAACATCATTTGTAATCAGAAAATTACAACCTCAAGCAACGAGATACTACTATACACATATTAAAATGACCAAAATCCAAAAAGCTTATAATATCAATTGCTGACAAAGATGCAGGGCAACAGGAACTCTCACTCACTGCTGTTGGGAATGCAAAATGGTACAGCTGCTTTGGAAGACAGTCTGGCAGTTTCTTTCAAAGGTAAACACAATTTAAACATAAAATTCAGCCATCACATTGCTAGGTATTTCCTCAACTGACTTGAAGACTCAGATCCACATGAAAGCCACCATGTAAATGTTTATAGGAGCATTATTCGTACTTTCCCCAAACTGGAGACAACCAACATGTCCTTCAATAAGGAATGGATAAACGAACTGGCACATTCATACAATGAACTACTATTCAATCAAAAGCAATAAGATATTGAGCCATGCAAAGACATAGATGAATCTTAAATGCACATTGATAGGTGAAAGGAGACAGTCTGAAAATACTACATATTGTACGATTCCATTTCTAGGTCATTCTGGAAAAGACAAAACTGGTAAGCCAGGAACCAGATCCATGACTGCCAGGTTTCCTAGAGGGGAAGGGGAAAAGAGTTGCTGAATTGGTAAAATACAAGGATATTTTAGGGTAGGGAAACTATTCCATAGGCTACTGGAGCAAGAGATACATGACACTAGACATTTGTTTAAGCCCATAGAACTTTACAGTATAAAGTGGGAACCTTAATATATAAACATGTAAACAAATCATTTAGGGGATCGAAGGATATGAGGATGGAACACAGAACATGACAAAATAACTGAATTAAAAATGTATGAAACAACTTCACTCAAAGGGGTGGGGAGAAAAGGTGCTGACCTAAGTCACTTTGGAAACTAGTGGGGTCTGTAAGATGAAGGGCAGAAGGAACTTCACGTGAGTGCTGTGCTTTAGCAAAGCTGTTTCCCATGAGGGTCTGAGTTAACAATCCGGAAAGTACTGTGCATGCACGCTGGAATCGAACAATTAAGTAAATGATTGGCAGATGGGGGGAGCCAGATTTCTCACTGTTGGAGTGGAGATGTTACAGACAGACAAGATTAGAGAGATCCATGTGGCAATGTACCAGAGCTAGAGACAGAAGTATGAGCTCCTGTTTGGTTTACTATAGAAACAAATATTGACATATAGGAACGTTCGTAGACGAGGGTACATACGCACATATATTGCCTTGTTCTGTGGCTCAGAGGCCCCAGAAACAACAAGAAGCACACAGTAGCAATGAGCACCCTTCCTCTTGCCCTGCCCCCACCACTTACCCTAGACACTTCATCCTGAAGACTCACAACGGACTAAGTACCCACTTCTCTGATCTCTAAGTACTCCGTGCAACTCATTTTCTCCATTCCCATGTCCTGAGATGATCAGATAATAATTTTGGGGTTTTTTCAGCCACTCAACAGTAAGCTCTCCACTGGCTGGGAACTATGTCTTACCACCTTGCATCATCAGTCGTTAGTATTGTATTCATGGGAGGAAGTGTTGCACTCAGTTCCAAAGCCCTATGTACCTTCCAAGTTTCTCAATCTTAATCTGAGCAGGTAGCAAAGCCTCTCCTCTCCAGACCCAGGTGGGTTTGCTTTTCTTCTTATGAATTTGCGGAAATCAGAAGAAACAATGCCAACAAACTGCCACTTAGGTAAAAAAAAAAAAAAAAAAAAAAAAAGGTTTATTGCCTTTAACCATAAAAATATCTATTCCAATGAGAGTACTATGCCTCAGCAAAGCTGGGTCCCAACATCTAGTGGCTTTGGCAGGTTCTGTGTCCAAGCTCCTGCTGCTTCCTTTTTGTTTGCTTTTAAAGTTTATTTATTTTGAGAGAGGGTGTGCATGCATGTGCACACACACACAAGTTGGGGAAGAGTAAAGAGAGGGAGAGAGAGAATCCCAAGCAGGCTCCACGCTCAGCACAGAGCCCAACACGGGTCTCGATCTCATGACCGCAAGATCACAACCTGAGCCGATATCAACAGTGGGACCCTTAACCAATTGAGCCACCCAGGGTCTCCTGCTGCTTCTCAATCTAATTGTACAATCATTGAAAGCCCAGGACCCATCCCATTGAGCACAATCAAGAGAGGATCTCAGAATGGAGTGCTGAAATGGGAAAGGGAGTTCACAGACCGGTCCTGACTTTCATGACCACAACCATTTCTTTTGAGTGAGTCGTTTCTGTGGTTTCCGAAGGACCAGAAGGCTGCCATTCCAAAAACTGGACTCTCGTTTATTAATCTGCATGAGTCCATGACAAATTGTTCCTCTGATTCTTAGAAATTAAGAGGGGAATGGAAGTTAGAAAATTAACTTTTATCAACTCAAAACATAGAAGAATCCAGATGAACAATACTTCTCTGCTCTTTTCTTTTGCCAAAACACCATCCCTACAACTCTGGGCTGAAAATATCAGACATTTTCCTGTAGATAGCAGTTGGTGGGCTAGCATCCAAGGCTACAAGTGTGAACTGAACGTATATGTGTACCAAGCATTCAAAACCACCCTCAGAGACCATGATGAACATGGGCGGGACCCAATATAAATATCTTTTCAATAAATGACTAGATAAATGAATTAATCTTATTGACTAATAGTTTTATAAGGGGGAGCTTGGCCAAGACAGGAATGAAGAATGCATTTTAGGGCAGAATGGGAAATAACATGGGAGCGAAAAAAGCAGTATTAAGTGACTTAAGAGTGGCTTGATATTAAGTAAATGCAGTGAATTTTGGCAGAAAAATTATAAAATATATTCTTCCCAAAGAGTTACGAGGGTTTAAGTACAAAAGTGGTCCAGAAATCACAGAACGATTTAGCTACTGGGAGAAGTATATGAACAAATCAAACTTTGGAACAGTGTTGTGAAATTTTATGGAGAGACAAAAGGGTTTCAACAGAATAAATCCCTTCTTTTGTGGATCAAACATCACTCTTGCCTTCCATAAACTCCACCCACGATATTTGTGTTTGTTCTGTATTGGGGTCCAGGCAACAGTATTTTTCATAAGTGGTCCCAGTTCATTCTTATTTGCAATCAGGGTGGAGATGCTGTTATATACAAACTGCAGATACAAAAGGCAATAGCTCTTTCCCAGGAGCACAGCACAGTGAGACAGAGCACAGTCAGATCTTTTCCTGACCCATTTTATTTTCAGTCTTTTACTTAAAGGTTAGTAGCTTGATATTTATGTGATCACTATGCAGGCAATTGGTTACTGGGCTGCTATTTTCACTCTGGCCTGGTGCCTCACAAGTATTAGGGATGGTTTAGAACCCCAATCACATGCTACAGGAAAGTGTACATCTCTCTGCACCTCACTGGGTCTGTTTGCCTTGAAAGCATTTCAGAAGCAGGGAGAGAGAGATCTGGGGTTGGGTGTGGGCACAGAATGCCAGGTGATTTGAACCCAGTTCTGGCTTTCTCGATCCTCACCCAAAGCCTTTTCTGAGACTGCTTCCTCCAGCCTCTTGGAACGATAAACTCCTGGAAAGCCCCAACATCATCAACGACTTGCAGAGAGGGAAACAGGTTCATGGAGAGGAAGGGTCTTGACTAATCCAGGGACAACAGACAACCTGAGCTAGCCCATACTCCCCTGCCCCCTGGCCATCCTTCTCTAGGATGAGCTAGGAACTTGGGCTCCCCAAATAGTCCTCTCCATCCCCCTTGGTCAGGTTGAGGGGTGCCATTTTTCTGAGCCATAGTATTCTGGTCTGTGAAGACACTCAGGGATGAATTGTTCCTAGGTTGAGTTTTGCAGCCCTAACCAACTACCTCTTCATGCAGAGGCAGACAAACAGCCACACAACAGTCCTGTGTGCACAGTGCTCATGGATCACATGGCCATGGAGTCTGTGTGTTCTGAACGTGCCATGTGATCATTTCAATCCTAATTGGAGCACTAAGCCTGCATATCTGATGTTTGAGGGCCCTGGCCCACAAACAGGCTGAATTTGGGGACAGAGATGTCTCCTTTTACATGGCTTCACTACTCTTTCACCTTGCTATCCTCTCCCACCCTCAACAGCCCTAATCCCCCGACCACACTTCCAGATAGCTGTTCAGTGCAAGGTTCCAAGCCTGCTCTCTTCCTCGTCCATCGATGGTTCTACTCCCGACACAATAAGAAGTCTGAGAGGAAACAGTGCAAGGCTTGGGGAAGCCAAGCAGAAACCCTCACACCCCCTAGAAGGCCCTCACCCACAGCTTCTCAACACCCCCAGCCAAAAGCAGTTGACTACTTATCTAATTGCATGTCAGACTGTCATTGAATAAGACTATGCTTTAGACCTCTGGATGTTTAAACATGTTTATTTCATTTGGACTTTAAAAGCAAATTTCCTCTTTCTGAAAATAATTCATAGGTTTAATTTGAAAAATATTCAGTCTTCAAAAGAGCTCTTGAGTGTCTTTCAATTTTTTTGAAGTTCAAGTTTCACAGAGTAAGAAAGGAAACCAACTGATGGAAACAAAATCCACTGAAAAAGGTAAAACATGTCCTATTCAAATGTAAACAGAAGGCAATTTAAAGCATATTTCACAGATAATAGATACCATAAATCCTTGTCTGATCCATTAACAAATAATTTTTCTGATAACAAACAGCTGAGTTTTATACATAAAACCCCCGAATTCCTATTTTAGTCTTACAGTTCACATAGATTGATCAAGGCGGACTGCCTACTGATGCCAGTGGGATTTCCCCGAATTCTGTGCACTTTCATTTCTAGTACCGGCATTGAGAGAAATCAGGAAAGAGTCCTTGGCTCTGAATCAGGTATCTAAAAAAGATTTCTCTCTATTTTTCTTCCATTTCATTTCCCCTTTGCCCTACCTTGGTCAATGAATGAGAAGTTATCTTTAGACAATCATACTTGAGTTTCCGTGGTCTAGTTGCGGTTTATGTTGTTAAGTAGTCTGCCTTCAAAAGCAATTATGCTAAGCGAGAGAAGTCAGAGAGAGACAAACACCGTATGATTTCACTTACATGTGGAATTAAAAACAAAAGAAAACAGAAACAGACTGATAGATACAGAGAACAAACTGGTAGTTGCCAGAGAAGAGGTGGGGGGGGGCGGGGAAGGGCAAAATGGGGGAAGGGTATTAAGAGGTACAAGCTTCCAGTTATGAAATAAGCTAAGTCACAGGGGCGTGATGTACAGCATAGGGAATATGGTCAACATTATCATACTAACTTTGTATAGTGACAGATGGTAACTAGACCTATCAAGGTCATCACCATTTCATAAGGTATAAAAATACCAAATCACTACGTTGCACACCCGAAGCTAATATAATACAGTAATTTAAGTTATAAACGAGAAAAAGACTTTTTAAAATAATTCGTATCTGAACTCCAGTTTAAATTCACCGAACGCTAGACTACGGCCTGGCCGTTTTAACGAGCAAGATGGATCTCAGCACAGTCTAGTCATCCCTGTTGATTTACGGCAGTCATAACAATGACCGAAATGCTCAGATTTCCCAGGCCAGCTTATATATAAATCAAGTCCAAATCATTGTCATCTTCAGCATCCTCTCTCTAACTAATTTACTGCATTTTGCCAAAAACTGGCCTAAGAGAAAAATCCACTGGGTTGACACAACACTTATTCTTAGGCATGGATCCAGCATTCAACAAACTTAATTAGGAGAGAGGAATCCAGATCAAGAGCTAAGCCAGTTAAGCTATAGCCCTTGAGTTCCTGAATCAGGGAAATCTCTCCTAGGTATTTAAGCACATTAGTTTCAAGAGAAGGGTTTAAAGGCAAAACGGGCCATATATTTCCACATACATTTGCCACGTTCATGCGACAGTCTAAGGGTCAATCACAGGGAGCAATGAGATGTATTCAAACGACATCAGCTTAAATATATATATCCGACCACAAAGTTCCCCCAGACCTCAAGGGTCAGTTTCCTCCCCTTTGTGGCCATATTGGCTTCTGAGTTATTATTATAAAGTGTCTATTTTGAACAGTAAATAAGTGATAATGCTAAACAGCCTCAGGGCACAGCCTAGAAAAATGATTGACGGAGCAGCTGTCAGCCCTGCTTTCCATCCTTGCACCGGTCTGAAATCCAACGTGCCTGTTTAAATGGAGCACATTAGCAGTTTTACAGGGACTAATAGGCTCGCCACATCGTTACTCAGAACCCGCGGCATGTCTCTGTGGGGGAGGGCTCAGATTTCACTGGGGCATTTCACTAGTTATTAGGAAGGTGGGGTTTGCCTGGGCATTCCTTTACACAGCAAAGCTCTCATATCTGAGCCTTAGAAGTGTATCACTAAATAAAACACAACTCCACCCCCTCTCAAGCCTGAATCTGAAGGTCTGCTAATCAGATAGCGTACCTGATGTCCTCTGAGGAAGTACCAGATGGAATGACTACGATCTGTCTTTACACTAATGAAAAGCACACAAAAAGAATTGTAGGTGTGGCACGGCGCCAGGAGATGCAGAACTTTATTATTTTCCTTGGAGGGAGATAGGCTGCTAGAAGTTTGTTTCTGGTGGAGAATTGACAGAGTCAACTTATGTCAGATTCATTTTTTGCTTGGGAAAGTCACTGAAACGGAACCCTTTAGTTATATGGATGCAATGCAAATTTCACCCAATATCCTGAAAGAAGTGTCTAACTGGATTTTTTAGCCTGGGTGGAAGTTTGAGACTCTGTGAGGTGTTGCAGTGTTTCTTTCTGTACCCTTGGAATATGATGAAAAAGGGGTGAGAGTATTTGCATAAGAGTCATGAACTCTTAGAGCCAAAATTCTCTTGGAAGAGACTTGTTTCAGACCCAACCTGTATCTATTGCTGGAACACCCCTTGGCCCAGTGTCACTGGTAAAGACGTACTGTTGTCCTATCCTGGTTAAAACAAATTACTGGTGGTATTTTCTGGTTGTTAAGATGGAGAAATAGTTGGCAAACAGCCTAGGGGCTGGCTATCTGTATTTGTAGATAAAGTTTTCACTAGAACATGGCTCTGTCCATTTCTTCATTGTCTACAGCTACTTTTGCACTATAGTGTCAGAGTCCTATGGCTCCACACACCTAAATATAGACTATATAATCCTTTTTTAAAAACTTTGCCTCCACCTAGAGAAAAAAAAGGAGTCCACTGTGTTAATAGTTGCATACTTTTAATTAGAAGATGTATTGATCGATCGTATTAGATGAGAGAGCACATTTGGAGCAGAAAAGCTGCAATAGGGTCTTCTGTTATAAGCAAACCAGCTTCAGCATAAGCCCAACCAGTGAGTTAGATGAGTATGTCATACGATCACGATCCCTGCATCTTTCAGAGTTTCGATGGTGACCTTTCACTTTGGGACTTCCCAAAGTGGGGCGTTGCTCTTGGTTTGCTATTTTGGCAGGGAGAGACAGGTAGAAGGACTTCCACTGGCCTCTTGCTACCACATTCGTCAGTACTCTAAGGCAAAAGGCCATTATATGGATTCTGCCAAGTGATGTGTGTATTACAGATACATTCTCATAATGGGACATAACCATGAAATGTATTTAAGGTCTCCAATGAGCCTACAGTAGAGAAGACCTAGGGTAGAAATTCTGTGTATTTTCCATCCCCCTGTAAGCCCTATTCTGACAATGGTTTTGTAGGTCTCCAGTAATTAGTGTTGACTTTATTAGCCTATTGGACTTTATGTCCAATAACCCCCAAGATGTTTGGGTAGTTTCCTTTCCATAATCCATTTATCCCAGTGAATGCCTGCTGGTCCTTCAGTGAAATCTAAGAGGAAGAATCACAATACTAACTTGTAACAGGTCCTTAGCCTCTAGGGTACCTGATCTGTCTTTATTCAACAGTCTCTATATTAGTATACAGACAGACTCAAACCTGAAGATTGGATGGGGGTCTTGGATTAACCACGCTTTTTATTTTCTGTATCTTACAATGTTTTGAGATCTCAAAAATCTCACTGGCAGGGAGAGACTGCCCTTCCCAGGGCTAACCAATTGTTAGAAATAGCAAAGTATTCAGCCAGAAGCACAATGGTTGGTTGGCTTCTTACGGAAACAACCAATCGTGAGTCTATTTGTCTGTTTATTCCTCTTATCTCTTTATCTAAATCTGTCACATCAAACTAGTATTTCTCTGGCCCTAAATCACTCCAGGGCCAGTTACCAGACAACTAGAGGCCACCTCTATGGCCCAGAGTCAACCAGCATTATTCAAACTGGCCAATCCTAAACCGTTTACACTGCCCTGCCTTTCCCACCATATCCCCATTAAGGGTCATAGCTTAGGATTTCCCCTTACTCCTGCTTCTACCTCCAGACTAAAAATCTCCTGCTTCCCCTGTGGCCCTGTGTGGCATGCCCCTTTCTCTCAGGAAATATAAGTAGTAAAATTCTTTCAAATATCATTGATTTGTCTGTGTCATTACTCAGCTTTATAAATTAAGACCCAGGCACAAAACAGGACCATGTCTCCATTCTGGTAGCTCAAATCAGGCCTCTATTAACCAAGTTTACTGTTTTATCAGTCCTATGAATTAAATTATATTTTAATGGGCTGCCCATCATTTCTATCCTACTGCTCTGTGATTAACTGACCATCATTGAAGATTCCTGTGGATCAGATTATTCTGGTTCAGATTCCACTTTTGTCATCTAGTGTAGTAACTACGTAAGCACCCTCTGATTTTCACACTCAAAACAGAAAACACATTAACATCGTACACAAAATCCTCAGCCTAAAGAGAACGGACACTGTAGGATTTTACAAAAGTGTCGATGCTTCTTTTCCACTATATTTATCAACAGGATTTAGTGAATATATCCAAATTAAAGGTGATAAATCCCCTCCAACATTCTCATCTTCAAGGAACTGGGATTTCTTCGTCTATATAAAACCATGGGAATCTTGACATCTCCGTTTCATTGAGGATGGCCACCATTGAATCCAGATTTCAGACCCTACAATAAGCAAATAATTGGAACCACTCTCTACCACTTGAGTTAGCACAAGATATACAGGATATTTGCTAAGGATACCTGTATGAATAGGTTTAACTTTATTTAATATTATCTTCTTTCTTCCTTTATCTGGCTACCTGAGAATGCACTCCTATACCAATTCTTGGACATCAGGAAATGTATAACTGGAGAAAGTCTTTCAGTGCCTTCCCGGATATTACTTGACTCACAACTGTCTCATGACTGTTTCACAACAATGTGTCCTTAGCTACAAGGGCCCAGGCCTTGCCGCACGGTTGGATTTTCACAATCTTCCTCTACTTCCTTCAAAGTGAAGGGCTTGCAACCATTCCTGGTACCAACTTAGGTATCATTGAGGCTTCTCCTATGAAAAGCAAAGCATCAACCCTGACTCACACAGGTACAAAAGAAAATTATTAAAAGATCTTGCGCATCTATGGAGTGCCTGGGTGGCTCAGTCGGTTAAGAGTCCGGCTTCAACTCAGGTCATGATCTCGTGGTTGGTGGGTTCGAGCCCTGCATCAGGCTCTGCACTGACAGCTTGAAGCTTGGAGCCTGCCTCAGATTCTGTCTCCCTCTCTCTCTCTTTCTCACTCAAAATTAAATAAACATTAAAAACCAGATATTGCATATCTCAGACTTTTAAAGATGGGAGAACAGGTTTAGGGTATGCAATCAGGAACAATGCCTGAAATGTTGCAGAACCGTTAGCAAGGATGCTCCTGGCCAAGGCCATCAAGCAATAGGTACTACTTGTGAACCATAAACCTCTCCAGCCTGTGATGCTACCCTGAGACCACAGCTTCTGCTGCTCCAGGAACTCTTCTCAAAACCATCACTCCCCAGGGGTGGCTTGGTGACTCAGTCCGTTGAGCGTCCTACTTTGTCTCAGCTCATGACCTCAGGGCTCATGAGTTCAAGCCCCATATCGGGCTCTGCGCTAGCAGCTCAGAGCCTGGAACCTGCTTCGGATTCTGTCGCTCTGTCAAAAATAAACATTATAAAGTTTCCAAAATAACCCTCACTCCCCTGAAGGAGAATCTTCACAACCCTTACGAATCTCCAATAGATGCCACTAATTTGTGGATCCTGGACTGCATCCCCATGACTTTGCTGCAGGTAAGTCTTAGAAACGTAAAATAGTTTCTGCAAACCAAAGTGGGATCCACCTCTTCCAAGGCTTGTAAAGTGAAGGAATTCCCCAAAACACAGGGAGGGAATTCAAATGCTGCATCACCCCAGAAGCATGACCCCTGCCCACTGCTAGACGTTTTGTATATAGTCCAGCATAGTCCGTACATGTTATGGGTGCCTCATAATTGCTCAGAGAGGAAGTCTACACTCATTCTTTTCTTTCTCTTTGACTTTGGACAGCCACACACATTCCTTTTTTTTTTTTATTTCTTTATTTTGAGAGAGAGGGTGCAGGTGGGAGAGGGGCAGAAAGACAGAGAGGGAGATACAGGATCTGAAGCAAGCTCCAGGCTCTGAGCCGTCAGCACAGAGCCCAACGTGAAGCTCGAACCTACGAACCTCTAGATCATGACCTAAGCTGAAGTTGGATGCTCAACCGACTGAGCCACCCAGGTGCCACGTTCTTTTTCTCCGTGCAACTTGAGCTGCAATCATTTGTTCTTGACACAAAATCTTGATTTGTTTTCAGTGTGATTTTGTTTTAATTCACAGAACGTTACAGTTGCAAAGAACTTGAGATGTTAGCAAGATCTATCTTCCATTCAGCAGGATCTTCTATAGAATCCCTGATAAACAATTAAATGGTACCGGTCAGAGAAGCTAATTTGACAAAAGCTTGACTTTAACCTCTTAAAGCAACTCAATCCACCTCCTGGATATTTCTAATTGTTACTTGGTTCTTTCTTCTAGGGAGTTGAAATGTAATTTGCTATATAACTTCCACCTGTATGCTAATGATGCTCTTTAACACAGAACAAATTTACTTACTCTTTTCCAAGTGGTAACTTTCAATAGAGCCAGACAGCTTTGGCTCCCCTTCCTCTTCCCACACTTAATATGGCTACTTCCGGGGCGCCTGGGTGGCGCAGTCGGTTAAGCGTCGGACTTCAGCCAGGTCACGATCTCGCAGTCCGTGAGTTCGAGCCCCGCGTCGGGCTCTGGGCTGATGGCTCAGAGCCTGGAGCCTGTTTCCGATTCTGTGTCTCCCTCTCTCTTTGCCCCTCCCCCGTTCATGCTCTGTCTCTCTCTGTCCCAAAAATAAATAAACGTTGAAAAAAAAATTAAAAAAAAAATATATGGCTACTTCCCTCCAACCCCCTTCAAGTGACGAGATTACAAATGTCCATCTTGGCTGGTCATCTTGTGTGAAGTCCACCAGTTTACCACTACCTCATAACCTGGTATGGACATATGTTGGGGGATACGCTTAAAAGCTATTTTTAATATATTCATCACTCATTTTTATAGGGTCTCAGTCCATCCAAAATACCTACGGCACTGAAAGCACTGGCTTTGTGTGTTGTCTTTAGATGAAACAAGAAACTTAACTAACATTCCTCGACATTCTTTTGCCTCTTCGGGTGCTGTTTGGTTGTTTATTTTGCGTCTTACCATATGCTCCAGGAACTGTGGCTTCTTGGGGAAATCAAATCCCATTTTTCTTTTCCTCAGGTAATCTCATAGCTTGAGAGCTAAATTAGAAGGCTCATGGGAAACATTTGTAGTGGCTGCTTGGTCAACATCTGCAATGTGCAAGGCATTTGACACACCAAGGGAACTGCAGGGAGAGGGCAAAAAATACAGAGATGTGTGAATGGAAAGCACTAAGAGAAAAGAACTTTTGTTTGTTTTTGTCTTATGGTGGTGCTTTTTGTCGGTTTGTGTTCAGTGATTCTTGGTTTGCAAAGTTAAGCAACATTAGGGAAACACAATGAAATTAACATCTGTTAATTTCCTGAAGTAGGGGAAGAAATAGGAGTAGCAATTGAAACAGAGAAAGATAAACTTGTTAATTATAGCAGTTTTAATAACTTTATAATTAACTTTAATGAATCCACATTTAGAAAAGATTTAACTCCTCTCAAGATAAATACATCAGAAATGAACAAATCTCTTCAAGGGATCCAGAAGCGAATTGCCAACCTAATAGGACATTGATGAAATTGTATCTCCACAGCTCATTTAGCTTGCAGGTAAGGAGGCATCTATGTTTTATTTATGATCGTTAATGTTGTTCACAAGCTTGTTTACAATGAGTCAAAGTCAGTAAATTCATAAAACTTTACTTCTGCTTCTGAAATATATAGCAAACACACAGCATTTAACATTTGCCAGCTCTTGTTCTAAAAATACATATTTATATATAAACACATTTATATATAAATATATTTCTGCATAATATATATGTATATACATCTAGAGTTTATTAATTTTTTTTATTTGAGAGAGAGAAAGCGTGAGGGGGGGAGGGGCAGAGGGAGGGAGAGAGAATCTTAAGCAGCCTCCATGCTCAGCACAGAGCCCAACACAGGGCTTGATCCCACAACCCTCCATCATGACCTGAGCTGAAATCAAGAGTCAGATGCTCAACTGACAGAGCCACCCAGGCGCCCCCATATATAGTTTAAATATATACAAACTCATTGAACCTGAGACACAGAGAAGTAAAGTAACTTGCCCAAAGTCGCACAGCTAGTTATTGATGGAGCTGGAATTTGAACCTAAGTTGGCTGACCCCAGAATCCATGTTCTTAACCATGATACTGCATTGTGTCTCAGGACAACAAATGGAAAAAATCCTAACATTTTACTCAATTATTAAGGACAAATGGTGTACTGACCCACTTTTTCAGTCCCAGAGAAAACTGCCTTGAAATGTGCCCTTCTCAAAAAATAAAAAGAATAAATGATAAAGTGGGAATTCTTACGGTGCTTCATGAATTATGTGTGTCATTTTGCTTTGCCACACCAAATATTGAGGAGAGCGGAGTAAAGTTGCATCTTCTGCTGCATTAAGGCTCTCTTGGGTCTGAGAAAACATCTTTACGGTCTTCAAGATGCCAGTTAATGGCGTCCAGTTTTTCAGACTTGAGACGTATGTCACTCCAGAGCATGTCACTTAGCCATAAAAATTGATAGTGGTTGGTTCATGTTGCAAGTTAAATAACAATTTATCAACCCATATAACTAATTTAAGGTGTCTTTCAGAAATAGAGCCGCATGTGCATGCCCTGATTTGTCCCAACAGCCAGACCAAAAGGGCACCATATTGCCACCATAAAATAGATTTTATCTTCCTGCCTCTAGTGCAATATACATCTCAATTCCAACATGATAGCCCAGAGGGCAATATGCTCTGCTTGCCATCATAGATACCAAACAGACCTATGGAAAAAAAGAGCATAGGAGTCAAATTTGAGCAGGAGAAGAATGGATGAAAGAGTGAGGTTTTGAAGGGTTACTTACGAGCTTTTCTTTGTCCATAAGAACTATTTTACAGTAAGACATAGAGAAAGATTACAGCTTCAAGTTTAAACCGACAACATATTTTGCATTACCATCTTTGTTGGAGCTCAGGGGACAGAGTGAGAGACTGATTCCCAGTGTGCACAGCAGGATTTCAGTGGGTTTCACTGGCTTGTTCATGTACTAGCGCCCAATCAGGAAACCACACTACACTTGTGTTCCTGGCCTCATACTTCATTATTTTACTAAGGTCACATTGCTCATCTCTGCTGTGTCCCCAATTTCCCTTTTTTTTTTATGGTGTGAGAAACTAACAGTATCTCTTCGCATGCTTAGGATTTAGGAAGTAATTGATTGACACTTGAACTCGACCTTGTCTTTCTCCACTGCATTTTGATTTAGTTTATTGGCATAAACTGACTTTAAGTAATTTCGAGAGCTCTTTTCTCAAAAGCCCTGCTCCAACACCTGATGAATTGGTACATAATGATGCCATTAGGTTTTTATAAATTGCTATTTCATACTTCGGGTTGATGCTATTGACTGAACACATTTATTCTATCAATATACCTTTCAGTAAATACCAGCATAGCTGACAATCTTAAACATATTAATCTACAGTGTTTTCCCATTAAAGTGTTTGAAGTGGTTGGCATCATGTGATAATCTAACTAAAAACAAGCCATGTTCCTATAGACGTTGTAGGTAGACCTAAAAGGAAAACTGTAAGTCATTGTCTAAAATCTTCAATTAAATTTGTGGCATTAGAGGAGAAACTTAATTAACTTCTGCCTTCAAGAAGTTTAATTTTCGTCAGCCCCTGGTGAGCTCAGAGTGCTTAGGGAAAAGACTGATAGAGTATTTCCAGAATAAATAAAGGAAGAAATGTTCTTGAAAATCCTCAACAGAGTTGACTGACTAGAAAATAAGGCATGGAGATGCTTCGAGAGAGAAATGGCAGCTTGGAAGCAAAGGACCTACAAGGACTCTTACTGATTGCCTGTTAAGCAAGCTACTGTGCTAATCAGTCACCTATGAATGATAAACAGAAAGAAATGAAGCTACTCTTCCTGTTGAAAGTTAGTGTGACCTCACTGAGGCCAGTAGAGGGAAAAGGGCAGAGCTCACAGGGTGCTTTCCCAGACCTTCCTCACTGCCCAGCTTGGCTTGAGGACCAGTGGTCTCATCCAGGCACCGCCACTGACCCCTGGGGAGACCACGGGGAGCTCCAAGGTGAAGTATACTCATCAGTAAGAAAAGCACAAATCTTCATTGCAGGGTGGCTTTGAATATTAAATAGAGAAAATCTGTAGAGCACTTAGTAGGCAGCTCTGGTTTCTGCTTCTGCATGCAAAAAGTGTGGAAGTTGCCTTGCTACCCTAACAAGTAAAAAACTAAACCAACTAAAAAATCAACAACTCTTCTTAGATCTGTGAAAGAAATGAGGTCACTGGGCCACCCGCTGTCCCCCAAAACTGGAGGCACTGACACGTGAGAACAGAAGATCACAGCTTACTAGAGCAGAGCCTCATGGCTGAGGTCTCCAGGGGAGCCAGTGGGATCCTCTCACAGGGGGAGAGGATCTTCCTGACAAGGTCCGCCCTCAAGAGAAACTATTTAACCAGAGCTTACCCTGCTGGGGTCTTGGGAGAGCCTAACTGAACTGGGGGAAGAAAACACCCAACGCCAGCCCACTCCATCCATCCTGTCCACCTAAAGGGTAGAAAAAACTGAGAAGCACTTGTGAGGTTCAAAGTCCAGAGGCATGAGTTCACTGAAAGACTAAGGTTTAATCATAGGAGTACAAAATGCTTCCCCTGCCCCCACACCTCACCACCACATTACTAAAAGCCTGTTTATGACGGTTTCTTTGACCCAGGGAAGCATGTCTGGGTACCAAGAAAAAATGATGAGGCATATCAAAAGATAAAGGACATAGTCTGAAAAGATAGAACGAGCATCAGAACCAGGCACGGCAGGGATGTTGGAATTACGTGACCACATTTAGAACAACGAGGATTAATATGCTAAGGACTGTAATGGAGAAAGTAGACAGCATGCAAGAATAGATGGGCTATGAAAGCAGAGAGATGGGAATCCTCAGAAAGAACCAAAAAGAAATTCTAGAGATTAAAACACTAAAACGAGGGGCGCCTGGGTGGCGCAGTCGGTTAAGCGTCCGACTTCAGCCAGGTCACGATCTCGCGGTCCGGGAGTTCGAGCCCCGCGTCAGGCTCTGGGCTGATGGCTCGGAGCCTGGAGCCTGTTTCCGATTCTGTGTCTCCCTCTCTCTCTGCCCCTCCCCCGTTCATGCTCTGTCTCTCTCTGTCCCAAAAATAAATAAACGTTGAAAAAAAAAATTATAAAACACTAAAACGAAAATGGAGAATTCTTTTGATGGGCTTAGTAGTGAACTGGACACAGTTAAGGAGAGAATCTCTGAGCTTTAGGATATATCAATAGAATCCTCCAAAACTGAAAAACAAAAAGAACAAAACCTGGCTGGGGGGACGGTAGAGAAGAGAATATCCGAAAATGTGAGACAATTACAAAAGGTGCAAAATACACGTAATGGAAAGGAGAAGAAAAAGACAAAGGAATAAAAGAACTACTAGAAATATTTGAAGCAGGGGGTGCCTGGGTAGCTCCGTTGGTTAAGCATCTGACTCGATCTTGGCTCAGGTCATGATCTCACGGTTCGTGGGTTCAAGCCCCACATCATCACAGCACAGAGCATGCTTGGGATTCTGTCTCTTGCTCTCTGTGCCCCTCCCCAGCTCTCTCACGCTCTCTCTCTCTCAAAATAAACTGGTAAACTTTAAAAAATAGAAATATTTGAAGCAATAATGACTGAGGATTTCTCCAAAATTAGTCTCAGACATAAAACCACAAATCCAGGAAGCATGATAAATGCAAAAGCCAAATCCAAACAAAACAAAAACACTATACCTAGGTACACCATATTCAAACTACAGAGAAATAAATGTAAAGAAAAAAAATTCTGAAAGAAACAGAAACAAGCCAACCAAAAAATCACATTACCTCCATGGGAACAAAGGTAAGAATTGCATCTGACTTCTCCTCAGAAACAAGAGAGCAGAGTCTAGTATTTACCTTGAGTTCTATATTGTGCAAAATGATTCTTCAAAAGTGAAGGAGAAATAAAGACCTCAGGCAAACAAAAACGTAGGGAATTGTAGCCAGTAGACCTGCCTTGCAAGAAATGTTAAAAGAGGTTCTTTTGAGAAAAGGGAACTAATACACATCAGAACTCAAGTTTACCCAGAGAAAACGAAGAGTACTGAAGAATGAACAAGTAAAGGTAAGATAAAAACTTTTATTTTTCTTACTCTTTTCTTTTTTAAAGTAGGCTCCACCCAGCGTGGAGCCCAACACAGAGCTTGAACTCACAACCCTGAGATCAACACCTGAGCTGAGATCAAGAGTCAGATGCTTAACCACTGAATCACCCAGGTGCCCCTTACTTTGTTTGCTCTTAATTGATCTAACAGACAACAGTTTGTTCAAAATAATAATAGCAACAATGTATTCAATTGCATATGCTTATATCATAACTCTAGTGGTACAGTGTTATTTGAAAGTGGGCTCAGATTAGTTGTACGTGTTATGTATATCGTAACAAGAGAATATATTCTTTTTTAAATTTTTTTAATATTTATGTATTTTTGAGAGACAGAGGGAGAGAGAGTGAGAGACAGAGCGTGAGTAGGGAAGGGGCAGAGAGAGAAGGAGACACAGAATCCAAAGCAGGCTCCAGGCTCGGAGCTGTCAGCACAGGGCTCGATGTGGGGCTCAAACTCACAAACCGCGAGATCATGACCTGAGCCGAAGTTGGATGCTT
Source organism: Herpailurus yagouaroundi (assembly GCF_014898765.1). Classification (NCBI taxonomy): domain Eukaryota; kingdom Metazoa; phylum Chordata; class Mammalia; order Carnivora; family Felidae; genus Herpailurus; species Herpailurus yagouaroundi. The sequence goes on along the minus strand of NW_024412432.1, from coordinate 5,249,725 downwards.
AACTGACTGAGCCACCCAGGCGCCCCAACAAGAGGAGATATTCTAAAGAAACACTAAAAAGAGTTTTTTGAAAGAGTGTAACTGATATGCTAAGAAAGGAGAGAAAATTGAATCGTAAAATCCTCAGTTAAAACCACAAAAGGCGGAAGAAGTGTGGAAGACAAAAACAGGAACAAAGAACAAGGGCAAAAAATAAAAAGCAGTAACAAATATGGTAGATATTAATCCGACTATATCAATAATTACTTTGAATGTCATTGCTCTGTATGCACCAATTAAAAGAGCTTGTCGACGTAGATCAAAAAACAAAACCCAAGTATTTGTTGTCTACAAGACATCCACTTGTATAAAGACACATACAGATTAACAGTAAGGGATGGATAAAGATATACCATACTAATAATGATCCACAAAAAGGCTGAAGTAACTGCATTAATTCCAAACAGGGCAGACTTCATTGCAAGGAAAATTCATCAGAGCTAAAGAGATGCATTGCATAAGAAATGGACCCATTCTTCAAGAAGACATTACAATCCTTAATGAGTATGTGACTAATAAACAGAGCATCAAACTACATGAGGCAAAAACTGATAGAACTGCAAAGAGAAATAGATGAATCCACTATTGTAGTTGGAGACTCTAACACCCCTGTCTCAGAAATGGGCAGATCTGGGGCGCCTGGGTGACTCAGTTGGCTAAGCGTCTGACTTCGGCTCAGGTCATGATCTCATGGTTGGTGAGTTCTAGCCCCACGTTGGGCTCTGCACTGACAGCTCAGAGCCTGGAGTCTGCTTCGGATTCTATGTCTCCCCCTCTCTCTGCCCCTCCCATGCTCATGCTCTGTCTCTCTCTGTCTCTCAATAATGAATAAACATTAAAAGAAGAAGAAGAAGAAGAAGAAGAAGAAGAAGAAGAAGAAGAAGAA